>NC_086379.1:49887350-50157620 GCF_036588685.1 Mytilus trossulus | reverse complement strand
CATTCTTTTTCTCTAGGAAAAGTCTTGAGAGATATCGGCACCACGTTGTTTTATGAACCTTTAGTACATGTATGCCCTGCTGACTGTAAATTTTGGGATCGATTGGACTTGTAGTTTCAGAGTTTAAGTGATAACAAGGAGGTGGATTTTTTTTTTCAGAAGAGATGTAAGAACAATATTAAAGTTCAATTCTTCTTGAATAATTGATAGGTCTTTCCTTCCATTTTCTTTTAATTATACTGTCATAAATAAACCGTATTCAAACCGAATGTCATTTTGAAAAAGAGGGGGTCCAGCAAATCATTTAAAATTAAATCAGTTTGAATGATACAATCAGTCGAAAAAGGCACCAATTCCCGAAATGCAGATGTGTCACAGTTTGACGTCGCGAAAATAACAGTTTAGTTTAAATAATATGTTATTCAGTTTACGTTAGCAACATCATTACCTCTCCTGTACCTGTATCGTATGCCCTTTATTGACTAATTTTCTTTGTTTCCTTTCTGTCACCTAGTGTCAAATCTGTTTGTCTATAATGAAATGGCATGCATCTATATATAGTCTATGGCCTCTACGTTGAGCTCTGTCACAGGTCTAGTCATAAAGTTAATTGTAAAACAAAAATACATTGGACATATAGGCTAATAGATCTCTGATAATTTAATGTACACTCAATATCAAAGATGTCTAGATAGAGGGCTCACGCAAACAAAAACAAACAAAAAATAACTAGAGGACGAGTTGGTTTTTCTAACATTTGGGCGACTTGTCCTAATATTAGGACGACTTGTCCTAATATATGATGTATGATTAAAGCGCCTAGCTGACTGTGATGTTTATAGCGTTACACGAGGAAGAAGAAATAATATTTAAAAAAGGTAACTTGGTAAGATTCACGAGACCTGAGAATGATTATCTACAGTACACTTTCATCTCTATATAATTAATCTTCGCGCTATCAATCATATGTGACGAAGCTTGAACAAGTGACCTAATAATTTCCATCTGTTCATCCTGGACCTAGTCCAAACAATCATGACGTCTGGCAAGGCTATTTTTTTAATTTTTTCTGGGACGAAAGAAAATAGCCTTGCCAGACATCATACTTATTTGGACTACCTCCTAACACTTCGAGCACTCGTGATTGAAATGTCATCCCTGAAAAACACAAGAAGGTCCCAAAAATATTAAGGACAATACAATGCCAATGGTAAATAATAACGTCCGGGTTCACCAGTCACCGTACGGGTATCCCTAAATATTACACGCATTTTTGTCACGGTATAGAAGTTCCTTCATTATATAAGTTCCAAAAGGAAAAAGTATTCTGGAATATTATTTCCATTAGTATGAATATCACAGTTTATTATATACTTAGTAGTAAATACAGATAAATTGTATGTAATACAATCAATGGCAAGCCTGCTGTATCAGCCACCCGTGATGTCAGTCTGAGACATTGAGTTGTAGCCCGAAGCCAGTGTCTAGTTTAAATAAGCTGGGACTAGTTAACGTACACTGCCAATAGTCTGACTGGTCTAGTGCATATCTGTGTGCACTTTTTTAATTGTTACTTACCGTAAGTTAACGCAGAATGTCACTCAACGCCATCAATATTAATAAACGGATACTCTCTTCCTTGCAAAAATTTCGTAAACCAGGTTTGACGTTCTCCCTAATAAGTGATTATTTTTAAAAAAAAGCGTGAAAACAGTCAGTACCACGTGTATTAAAAATGTCAAATTTTGGTAATTATTGATTGATTTATATTTCATAGACTGAATAAAATATAATTATAACAGAAAATAAAAAAACATTGAACATTTTTGCGTCAGAAGATATTAATTTGTAACTGCCCGCTTGTCTTCGTGTTTATTTTAGACGATTGATTATTAGGACGACTTCAGTGACTGGTTACCGTTAATTTTATGAGGAAGTGGAACCAGTTTTGTTTTCATTTCAAAAGTGTACACATAATTTTGGTCACAAACATCGTTTAATTAATATACATGGCTTTACTGTCAGTAAGTGCGAGACCATGAAAGGCACCAAAAAGGCCGTCTCACAAGTCTGACAAAGTTACGGAGGCTTAAAAAAATAGGAGGATCTTGAATGTTGTTAGGCCAAAAAAAAAATAGGTGTGTTTCCGGTCGCCCGACGGACCCTAATTTTTTGGTGCCGACCCTAACTTTTTTTTCCAGGAAGAAAAAATAAAAAGAATCCGGATTTTTTTCGTTTTTTCCGGAAACGGTTTTTGTTTAGTATAGCCTTTGAATGGCATCTTTTAAACGTTTGATTTCAAATAAAATTTTAATACAGTAAGTATTTGTGTGATACAGATTGAAGTCAAAAACGGCATGGCTTCTGCTATGGCCATCAGTCAAAGGTTATCAATAACAATCGATGAGTGTCCACACAGGAACGAGAAAAAAAGTATAATAGCCCCATTTTCTAATTCTACCACCTTTATTGATATATTCAATCAGTATCATGACTTTGGATTAAAGAACAATGAATTTACTGTGACTGGAAAAAACCATGAAATATGGACTATTCATATCTTGTATACTTTATACAATGAACTGATGAAAATAACCTGAAAGAATAACAAACTGATTATAAAAATACACAAAAAACAACCGAAGCAGGCCAATAAAAAAAAAAAAAATACCTACCTACCGACCCTAATTTTTTGGGGCATGCAACAGGAAACACACCTATTTTTTTTTTTGGCCTTATCTCTAATCAACATGGTTGTAAAATCAGAGCGTTGCATCTAATTATGATCAATTATCAGTCCGGTGATTTTGAAACACCTGTAGAGTTTTGTCAATTGTCACTGTATATTACAAGATAATACAAATTTCACACATAGCGGGTATGATGAATGCATAGCGGCCAGGGTTTCCGCTGGCGGTCGCCATTTTCGCAAATAATTCTGGCGATTAAAATTCGTCATTGGCGAAAGAATTTGGCGAAAGAAATATAACGATTTATTTTCAGCCATCTTGTTTATTTACTTTTTTTCGGGTTTCTCGGACTTAACCGATCAGACAATACTCGGAATTCACCTTGAACTCGTTAAGATTTTGACAGAAAATCAATAATCAGCTGATTGCATTCATAGCTATCGACATCAAAGGACTAATTAATAAAGGTGTTAATTATATAATATGACAAATTATGGTTAAATGGCTTCTGTCATATGTCACAAAGGGGATTTATTAACCACTTTGCAACGCACGTGTTTGAAGCAAAATTTTTACGCTTCCTCTCCTTCTTTTAATGATAGTCCAGAAAAGAAAATTGTTGTTATGACAAAAAATGTCCAAAAGCAAGAAAGGTCTCCGATTTTAAACTTTGTCATTTAACTTTCATGTAGATCATTGATTTGAGTGAGTACTTCAAAGTCGTTTCAGTTACACACGTCTATCAAGCATTTAGTTTTACTTATTTACGATGGTCTAGAAAAGAAAACTGTTGTGATGAAGAAATTCAAAAGGTTGGCATGAGAGTAACCCTTCAATGTAATGACTACACCTTACACGAGAGATCAATTTCAAGTGATAAGATGCTTCGTTTTGTTTTAAAAACCACTTCTTATTTAGGGGGGCTGGAAAAAAAGGAAAATTTTAAAAGAAAAATGTATTTGTGTTACTTGGCGAAAAAAATAATAAAGTGGCGAAAAATATATTGTTTTGGCGAAAGAGGTGGCGAAAAAAATAATTGACCCAGGGGAAACCCTGATAGCGGCCAAAATTCTATGCGTAGCGGTACCGCAATGCATGAATAGCCTAGGGAAAACACTGGGTTAAGTTTTCCTAGACAAGTTCATATATCAGATACTCTAAGCAATAGTTCACTAAATTTGATGTATGGAATGATTGTGAGGTTTACATGTTTAACTGGCAGGTGTCATTTGACCTTGACCTCATTTTTATGGTGCAGTAATAAGTCAATGTGAAGTTTTTGAGTTTTGGTCTTTTTTTCTTAAACTATATATGCAATAGGTCAACTATATTTGGTTTATGGAAATATTTTATCACCATGACGTATACATGGTATACCTATGTCAGTCTTGCAGGTTTTATTTGACCTCGACCTCAATTTAACAGTTCATTGCTCAGTTTTTGTGTTTTGGTCTGGCTTTTTCAAAATATAAGCAATAGGTCAACTACACTATATGTGTTGTATGGAAGGATTGTAAGGTGTATATGTCTGTTTGGCATGTACATGTATCATCTGACCTTGACCTCATTTTCATGATTCACTGTTCAATGTTAAGTTCCAGTGGCGGATCCAGAGGGGGGGTTCCGGGGGTGCGCACCCCCCCCCCCCCCCCTTTATTTTTGCCGATCAATGCATTTGTATCGGGACATATGTTTTGCACCCCCCCTTTGCCCTGGGTTAGCACCCCCCATTTCGAAAATTCCTGCATCCGCCCCTGAGTTCTTATGGCAGAGTTTTTTTCTCAGATATTATAAGCAATAGATCATATGATCAACTACATGTATATTTAATCCAAAGAATGATTGTCAGTTGTACATGTCTGTCTGGCATGGTTCATATGATTTTGACCTCATTTTCATGGTTTAAAGGTCATGATTTTAATTGATATCATGGATTTTGTGCCTTGCGATTTTGTAATTTCAATTGCAACATGTTCATTAACAGAAATAATGCAAGCTTACTTAAAGATTATAATAAGAGAAAAATTATCGTCTGTAGTAGCCAAATTTCAGAAATTTAAAGTTGTTTATAAAAACTTATATCATGAATGATGGTTAATTAGTAAGTTACATGTATACTGCATGTTGCTATTATTACCATAGGAAAACACCTGAGACGTCTCCAAAAAATGTACGTGCTCCTATCATTGGAGGGAACACTTCATAGTTGTGTACACAAACACGGCAACATGACATAAGAAGAAACTATAAAAATCAGTTAAAAAAGGCTTAACTTAACGGAGTGGTCATGGAGGGGTACTTGTACATCCCAAAATCAAAAAGGCACTAAGTACAGATCTGAGAGTATTCAAGGCCAATATCAACTAATAAAAAAAATCATGTTACTTGGACTATAATCATGATTATATCAAATATAAAAGACTTTTTTTTTAAAACTTTTTCATTATTATGTTTTTATCAGTCTTTTATCATCAATTGTGAAAGATTTATTTTTTTACTATAAATGATAAATGTTGCATATGTATTTAGAAAGATTGTTAAATGGTGATATAAATTTTAGTGTATTTTTCTTTTGCAGATTTTTGAAGAAATACTGTAGAAGACATTTTTATAAAGCTGTTGTTTGATCAGACATTGTCAAAGCAGTAAGTATAATCAAGAGAGGTCACCTACATATACATAAATAAACTCATTAAGATTCTGGGATTGAATTGAGTATATACGCCAGACGCGTATTTCGTCTACAAAAAACTCATCAGTGACGCTTGAATTTAAAAAAAAAGGACAGACAAATAATTAGACACAACATAGAAAAATAAAGACTAAGCAACACGAACCCCAATAAAAAATGAGGGTGATCTCAGGTGCTCCAAAAGAGTAAGCAGATCCTGCTCAACATATCATGTATATGATACTGTCAAGTTGATCATGTGGTAAATAGTCTGAATTCGCTAGGTCACAAAGTTCAAATGAAGTAGATGTAAGCAATTATAACCAAACTGTACAGCCTTCAAAAATGAGAAAAACACATTCTGTATGCCTATGGTTGGCTATAAAAGGCCCTCAACATGAGAAATATGAAACAATTGAATTGAGAAAACTAAGGGCATAATTTATAAGAAAACAATTACCAAAAAATAAATATGATAGACATGAAACAGCAACTACAGGCTTGGAACTGGCCCATAAAACAAAATGTGGCGGAGTTTTTTCAACATGTTTGCGAGCACTCAACCTTCCCCTAACCTGGGACAACGGTATAACAGAACAACATAAGAAGAAATATCATGAATATCAGTTAAAAAAGGCTTAACTTGATAGATAGATACAAATAGAATTACATGAACAAAAACACAGAGTTGATATGGAGGGATACTTATACATGTTATACATCCCAAAATCAAAAAGGCACCAAGTACAGATCTGAGAATATTCAAGGCCAATACCAACTAATAAAAAAAAATCATGTATATTGGACAAAAATATCAAATACAAAAGGCTTTTTTTGTTTTTAACTTTTTGATTGTTATTTTTTCAGTCTTTTATCATCAATAGTGGAAGATTTGTTTTTACTATAAATGATAAATGTTGCATATGTATTTAGAAAGATTGTTAAATGGTGATATAATTTTTAGTGTATTTTTCTTTTGCAGATTTTTGAAGAAATACTGTAGAAGACATTTTTATAAAGCTGTTGTTTGATCAGACATTGTCAAAGCAGTAAGTATAATCAAGAGAGGTCACCTACATATACATGAATAAACTCATTAAGATTCCAGGATTGAATTTAGTATATACGCCAGACGCGTGTTTAGTCTACAAAAAACTCATCAGTGACGCTTGAATTTAAAAAAAAAGGACAGACAAATAATTAGACACAACATAGAAAAATAAAGACTAAGCAACACGAACCCCAACAAAAAATGAGGGTGATCTCAGGTGCTCCAAAAGAGTAAGCAGATCCTGCTCAACATATCATGCATATGATACTGTCAAGTTGATCATGTGGTAAATAGTCTGAATTCGCTAGGTCACAAAGTTCAAATGAAGTAGATGTAAGCAATTATAACCAAACTGTACGGCCTTCAAAAATGAGAAAAACACATTCTGTATGCCTATGGTTGGCTATAAAAGGCCCTCAACATGAGAAATATGAAACAATTGAATTGAGAAAACTAAGGGCATAATTTATAAGAAAACAATTACCAAAAAATAAATATGATAGACATGAAACAGCAACTACAGGCTTGGAACTGGCCCATAAAACAAAATGTGGCGGAGTTTTTTCAACATGTTTGCGAGCACTCAACCTTCCCCTAACCTGGGACAACGGTATAACAGAACAACATAAGAAGAAATATCATGAATATCAGTTAAAAAAGGCTTAACTTGATAGATAGATACAAATAGAATTACATGAACAAAAACACAGAGTTGATATGGAGGGATACTTATACATGTTATACATCCCAAAATCAAAAAGGCACCAAGTACAGATCTGAGAATATTCAAGGCCAATACCAACTAATAAAAAAAAATCATGTATATTGGACAAAAATATCAAATACAAAAGCCTTTTTTTGTTTTTAACTTTTTGATTATTATTTTTTCAGTCTTTTATCATCAATAGTGGAAGATTTATTTTTACTATAAATGATAAATGTTGCATATGTATTTAGAAAGATTGTTAAATGGTGATATAATTTTAGTGTTTTTTTCTTGTGCAGATTTTTGAAGAAGTACTGTAGAAGACATTGTCAAAGCAGTAAGTATAATCAAGAGAGGTCACCTACATACACATAAATTACTGTTACTTGAAAAGAGAAGAAGCTTATATCATATATATATCCTGCTCTTGATTCCAGACCTTATTCTGAAGTACATTTATATCTCAGGAATAGACTGAGTAGCTACCTTAGCTTTATTTGGCATAACCTTTCACAATCAAGGGTTCTTTAACTTCACTTCATACCTTACTTGGCCTTCTAGAGAGAGTTTATTGTAAATAGGGAATATGTCAAAGAGCAAAGAACCTGACCAAAGAGCAGATAACAGCCGATGGCCACCAATGGGTCTTCAACACAGCAAGAAAATCGGCTGGCCCCTAAATAAAAATGTGTACTAGTTCTGTGAAAATTGACGTCATATTTGAATCCAAAACATATAAATGAACTAGGTTAAAAATAAACACATTCTGTCATGGTTTAAAAAACATGACTTTGACTGAGTATTTTCATACTACACATGTATCATGACTTTACTTGTTATAGTTTTTATCGTCATGAACATGCATGAAATATTTGCCACTGGACGTTAGGTAACCAGTAAGCAACAATCAATCATATTACAGTACTGCCATTTTGATATCAGTATTTACATTAGAGTTTAAAATTGATATAAAGGTCAGATATTTCTCTGTATCAATAGTTAATTTTGCGTTTGGTTGATAATTTGTACCTCTTTCTTGTGACTTTAGGTAGTCTTATAGCTTGTCGGTTACAAGCATAAAATGACGTTCATTCTTGATTTTACAATTATTCAGCTATTTCAGCAGAACATGTATGCAATGCTTTTATAATATTTTTATACCCCACCTACGATAGTAGAGGAGCATTATGTTTTCTGGTCTGTGCCTTTGTTCGTTCGTTCGTCCGTTCGCTTCAGGTTAAAGTTTTTGGTCAAGGTAGTTTTTGAAGAAGTTGAAGTCCAATCAACTTGAAACTTAGTACATATGTTCCCCATGATATGATCTTTCTAATTTTAATGCCAAATTATAGTTTTGACCCCAATTTCATGGTCCACTGAACATAGAAAATGATCGTGCAAAGTTCAGGTTAAAGTTTTTGGTCAAGGTAGTTTTTGATAAAGTTAAAGTTACATCAACTTGAAACTTAGTACACATGTTCCCTATGATATGATCTTTGTTATTATAATTCCAAATTATAAGTTTGACCCCAATTTCACGGTCCACTGAACATAGAAAATGATAGTGCGAGTGGGGATCCGTGTACTATGGTCACATTCTTGTTTTCTTTTCACATTGTTTTCAACATTTATTTTAATCATGTAAATTGAATGTTTAAACATGTTAAAGAGTCAAAGAGGTAGTTTGAATACTGTTTACATCAACATATGTGATATCATCGTTCATGAATACTATAGTAAAGCTTTTATTATCACTTTTTTCTTCTTTTTTTTTCAGCATTTGGAATTAAGCCTAGTTGGTTCACATCCATAGCTGGTTTCTATACTTTACCAATAGAGTAAGTATTTTTTTAGCATATTTATAAAAAGCTTAACAATTGGTATTGCTCAATATTTCCCATTTCTGGGAGTATTGCATACCCTATAAAAGTTTTTCCACTTGGGTTATCCTGCCTATATAATACTTTGCCAACCCTTTAGTGCAGAGAAGTGAACATTCTTTTCATTCTATCCAGGCCATTCATGCAATTTATTAATAATATTGTTATACTCATCAATCAAAAGAGGGACAGTCAAACTCATGACAATGCAATGGCAAAAAATGAAAAGGACAAACAGACAAACAATAGTACATATGACACAACATAGAAAACTAAAGAATAAACAACACAAACTTCACCAAAAAAAAGGGGTGATAGTTCACAAAATGATGTGTATTTAAATAACCAGACTTGTCAAGAAAACCATTTAATCATATATTAAATAAGTTAAGCATGGTATATAAATGTGCAATTTATATGATAAAAGAAAGATAACTCAAATTTAAAATATTTGATAAATGCAATACAATGTTTATTTTAAGTTAGCATAGCATTCTTTACCCGTCAATGGTTTCAAGCAGTTATATTTTTTTATGAATATGGATACATGTATGTTTATGCATTTTTTCTGTAGATTTATTTAATGCTTGAAACTTTTTCAATATGCATTTAGATGTATATTATTTTGTGTTCATTATGGAGTTCTGAATTTAAATATATTAATCGTTTCATCAGCTTCTCAAATACAATAAAAACTTTTGTTCAAATGAACAGTTTCACAAAGTGTAAACAAAAATGTTTTTAAGGTTACATCCTTGAAACAAACAGGTTAATCAATCAGTGTACTATTGATTTGATTAAAAATTTTATTTATATTTTGTTTTTGGCATTTCAAGCTTTAAAAACAAAGTTGGACATGACATAAGTTTGGTACTGATAATAGTAAATCTTTTACAAAACTTGATATTGTCATAACAATATTTTTATACATTTTTTTTCATTTCAGGTGATGCCACGTAAATCAAATAAGAGCAAAGCCTCCAAAGCCAAAGAACAAAAACTAAGAATGAGAGAAAGAAGGTTGGCAGAGGAGGCTTTGCAACAGTCTACTGATATTGATAAAATTGAAGGAGAAAGCACTGAGAATGGTTATCCTGAAGGAGAAAACACTGTTGATGAATTTACTGTCAATAAAATTGAAAGAAATGACACTGTTAATGATTTGACTGTTAACTCTGTTGTCAATAAAATAAATCACACTGATAATGAATTGACTGTTAACTCTGTTGTCAATAAAAGAAATCACACTGATAATGAATTGACTGTTAACTCTGTTGTCAATTATACTGAAAGAAATCACACTGTGAATGAATTGACTGTTAACTCTGTTGTCAATAAAATAAATCACACTGATAATGAATTGACTGTTAACTCTGTTGTCAATAATACTGAAAGAAATCACACTGTGAATGAATTGACTGTTAACTCTGTTGTCAATAAAAGAAATCACACTGATAATGAATTGACTGTTAACTCTGTTGTCAATAATACTGAAAGAAATCACACTGTGAATGAATTGACTGTCAACTCTGTTGTCAATAAAAGAAATCACACTGTGAATGAATTGACTGTTAACTCTGTTGTCAATAAAAGAAATAACACTGATAATGAATTGATTGTTTACTCTGTTGTCAGTAATACTGAAAGAAATAACACTGATAATGAATTGACAGTTAACTCTGATTGCAATGACACTGTTACTGATTTAACTGGGCATACTGTTGCCAATACCACTGAACAGTATCAAACTGTTAATGAATTGACTGCTCCTTCTGTTGACTGCAACATACATTTAGTTAAGACTAATTTAATCAATTCAGAATTGAGTAAACTAAAAAGTCATTCAGGTTCAATCAACAATCAGTCTGAAAACAAGCAAACATGCCAGGGTAGAAATAATAAAAATGACATTGATAACAAAGCAGACAAATCTGTGCATTCCTATTTATGGATAGGTGAACAGAAAACAGGTATGCATGCAAATATCAGATTTGAAAATCCTGTAGTTTTATATGATTTATCAAGATCACAAGTAACACAAGAACAAAATAATCTAGTCATTCAGGGTAGTTTTCATCAAGGAAATACCAGGTTTGGTGAAAACGCTGGGAAACAATGTGTTAGTAATTGTTTATCTGCAATAGTGCATAGTAAACTGAAACCAGTTTTTGCATGGAACAAGTTATATCTTGACAATATACTAATTGAAGGTAACGATATTTATACATCTGTGCACGGTACTAATAATTATCTTTGTGTGGAAGATCTTCCAGAATTTGTAGATCTTAGAAATCGTATTATTCATTGTCACAAGAAACGTTCCATTTGTGCATTTGTACATGACGTTGACCCAGATTTTGATGGCGTTTTACCTTTAGACCAAGCCCTGCAATATGCATTAATAGACTCAGACGGATGCTTTGTTACTGTAAGAGCAACAACATCATTAGTAATAAAGCAGAATAACAAAATATATATGTTTGATTCTCATGCAAGAAATCGTTTTGGTTTAATAGATAATTATGGTTCTAGTATTGTATTTGAACTTGCTGACATTCAAGCTGTTTACCAACACTTCTGTAATTTTGTTCAGGGTGATCAATCTGTACCTTTTGATGTAACAGGAATTACTGTTGCAATACAAGAAACAGTTGACAGTAGTGTAGATATGACATTGCAAGATAATATGCAACATATTGAAATACAAGATAGTGTACCAATATTAGGTTATTTAGATAGTAAGCATAGTATTGAAGAAAATGAGACTAATGAAGAAACACTCGACAATTTAAAGGGAGGATTGTTGAAAAATACCAAAAGACGTGTATCTGATCTTTCAAATGACATTGAATCAGACATATTAATGGACATATCACACAATGTATCAGATGACATTGAATCCGACAGGTTAATGGACATATCAGATGACATGGAATCAGTAGATTTTTCAAAGGTAGGGTCTCCATGTACATTTGTTAGAGATAATGAAGTTTCTGATATAGAAATAATGTCTGATTGTAGATCCAATTATTCCTTTAAGCCATTAGATTTCTACTCTAAAAGGGAACTCTGTGGACTATTGAATATATCTTCAAAAGAAGTGAAAAAAAACATGTGCAGTTCAGAATTGTGTAATATTGGCCATCCCTTTGAAACAAAGTCCATCATAGCAGACGGAAACTGTCTCTTTAGAGCAATATCTTATGCTGTTTCACATACACAAGTATTCCATAAAAAAGTAAGACAAGACATTATTAAGCATAGCTTGAGCATTTCAAATCATTTGACTAGTCTATTAGAAAACCAATATGGTACAGTAGAAGAACATATAAGTGGTCGAAAAATGAGAGAGAACAATTCATGGGGAACTGCATTGGAAATAATCGCCGCAGCAGACCTTCTAAAAACGGATATTTATACGTTTTATAATGGAGTATGGATAAAGTATTCATCGTCTCAAATTCACACAAACAGTGAAATAAATGATAGAGCAATCTATCTTCAACACATCAGAGACTTACAACACTATGAGGTTGTATTATCAGTTATACCAGAGATGCACAAACCACCTGAAAATAAGGGAGTTGCAATGAAAAGGAAATGTGAGCAAAATGATTTATTTGTTTCAAAGAAATACAGAAAACAAGATCAACAGACGAGTGGTTTAAATAATGAAAACAATTCTTCTGTTATATCGTCACAGAAAGGAATTCATTCAGACAAAGCTATAAATGAAGTACAATACTTATCAAAATCTGAAAAACAAAAATTAAAGTATCAAACAGATTCTCAATCAAGGTACAAAACATTATCAACACAAAGGAAAAAGTATTCGAACGACGATTCGTACAAAGCTCAGAAAATAAGAAAAGGAAGGGAGAAATATCAGAATGATTACACATATAAATTAGATATTAAAAAAGCTTCAAAGGAAAAGTATATGACAGACGAAAAACACAGGGAAGAAAAGAAAAATGAAAGCATTAAAAAATATGAAAATAATGATGAATACAGAAAAAAATTGAAAGAGGCAGCCATTCACAAATATGCTACTGATGATGCACACAAAATTAAAATTAAACAAGCAAGCATTCACAAGTATGCTACTGATGATGAACATCAAAATAAGTTGAAACAGGCAAGCATTCACAAGTATGCTACTGATGATGAATATCAAAACAAGGTGAAACAGGCAAGCATTCACAAGTATGCTACTGATGATGAATATCAAAGTAAGGTGAAACAGGCAAGCATTCACAAGTATGCTAATGATGATGAACATCGAAAGCATGTTAAAAGTCAGACTTTGTCTAAAAGAATTCTTTCTAAAGAAGAAGGAAAAGACATGTCAAAAGTTATTGAAAAATTTAAGAAAGATGTATGTGAAGGACCTGAATACATTTGTGCTTGCTGTTTTAGACTTTCATTTCAAAATCAAGTAATGGAATATAAGAAGGATTTGTATCAAAAGGATTCTGTAAAAGATGTAGCAGACACTTGCATTTCTGATAAGTATTTGCATAAATGTTTAGACGAATGCGAAGATGAATGTAAGTATCAAGGAACTAGTAGACAATCCCTTTGGATTTGTTACACATGTCACAGAAAGATCCAGAAAGGAAAAGTGCCTGCTGAATCTTTTTTTAACAACCTATTATTAGATGATGTTCCTAATGAACTTAGCAAATTAAATCAACTAGAACAACATTTAATTTCTCTTAATATACCTTTCATGAAGATAATTGCTCTACCTAAAGGTGGCCAAAAGGCAGTTCATGGACCATGTGTTTGTGTACCGTCAGATATTTTTAAGGTAACTACTACTTTGCCTAGATCTGAAGATGACAATTGTTTAGTTAAAGTGAAGCTCAAAAGGAAATTACAATATAAGGGTTATGAGGAATATCAATTTGTTGATACTAAACATTTAGAAGAAGCATTGCTATTTTTAAAAGAAAAAAATGAGTGGTATTCAAATATAGTAATCAATGAAAAGTGGTTGAACCCTATTCCTTTACAAAATAAGGACTGTTGCCCTGAAGTAGAGAGCATGGACACTTCAACAACAACAAATGAAACGCTAAATGATAATTTGCAAGATAGGTCAAATACAGAGGAACAAACAAATGAAGCGGATACATACTTAGATGATACTTTACAGGGCGTTCAGTTGGACACATGTTTACAGCCTGCTGATATTGCACAGGAAGCTTTAGATGCATTGTTTGATAAGGAATTCAATCTATCACCTGCAGAGGAAAATAACCCTGTAAGTCTTTTGAGAACAAAGGGTATTGAAGCTCAAACGTTTCCAGTACATTATCCTACAGGTAAAAACACATTGAATGAAGAGAGAGAAGAAAAGTTATCTTTATTAAGATATTTCAATCTGAGATTAATGAGTGTAGAAAACCGATTTGCAAGAGATACTTCTTATATATTCTTTTGTCAATATATGTCTGAACTAGATAGAGTTATGTCAAATGTTCAAATTTCCTTAAGGAAAGGATCGGTGTTTTCAAATGGAAAGAAAGTAACAGGCAAAATGCTATGTGATAAAGACACATTACATGGGTTATTCCGAAAAGATGAGGCAATAAAGTTTATGAAACCTGTAAGAGGAACACCTCCTTATTGGCAAGCTGAACAAAAGAATATTTTTGCTATGATTCGCCAGTTAGGTATTCCCACATTCTTTGCCTCGTTTTCTTCTGCAGACTTCAGATGGAAAGAAATCATAGAAACAATATTGAAGCAACAAGGAGATATTCGTAAGTTTGACGAACTTACTTGGGATGAAAAGTGCAAAGTCCTTTGTAGTAATCCTGTTACACCTGCACGAATGTTTGATCGTAGATTTAAAAAATTTCTAAAAGATGTTATAATGTCAGATGCTCAACCAATTGGTCATGTGATAGACTACTTTTATAGAGTTGAATTTCAACAGAGAGGTTCTCCACACACGCACTGTTTGTTCTGGGTAGAAGATGCCCCAAAATTTAATGAAGATGAAGATGATATTGTAACTGAGTTTGTTGACAAATATATAACATGTAAACTACCGCTGGAAACCGAGGACTCAGAGCTAAAAGACATTGTCACAACTGTACAACAACATAGCAAAACACATTCAAAAAGTTGTAGAAAAAAGGGAACTGTGTGTCGTTTTAATTTCCCAAGACCACCCTCTGAAAAAACATTTATATCACGCCCACCTAAGGATGATGAAGAAGAATGTAGTGTTGCTGATGACACTGATGAAGATGTTGACGATGATGTTGTTGAAAAACCAAAATCGGGAATTAGTTCATTAGAAGCTAAAAAGATATTAGAATCTCTATGGGCTGTAATCAAAGACTGTGAAAAGGAAAATTTAACTACTACGGAGTTATTCATAAGGGCAGGAGTATCTCAGGAAGATTTTCAAGAATGCTTTAGGTCAGTTACATATAGAAATACTGTGGTGTTAAAAAGAAACAAAAATGAAATGTTTATCAATCAGTACAACCCGCATCTCCTGAAAGCATGGGACGCAAATATGGATATACAATACATATTAGATGCTTATTCTTGTGTTGTTTATATAATAAGTTACATCAGTAAATCAGAACGTGAACTTGGATTGTTGCTACAACAAACAAAAAATGAGGCCGCTGATGGAAATTTGAATGCACAACATACAATGAAACAAGTAGGTACTGCATACTTTCACTTTCGAGAGCTGAGTGCCCAAGAAGCTGTTTTTAGAGTGATCGGCTTAAGTTTGAAAGAATGTTCAAGAAAAGTTGAATTCATTCCAGTTGGAGAAAATCCATGTAAAATGAGTATTCCTCTAAAAGAACTTTTAATCAAATCTAAAAGCGCAAATACAAAAAAACCTTCAAAGGAAATCGATGATGATGATGACATTGATGACGGTGATGATATCGAACTTTGGATGAAAAGCATTACTGATAGATATAAAAGTCGACCAGAACTTGAATTATTTAATCAGATGTGTTTAGCTTCATTTTGCTCCGAGTTTTCAGTTTTAGCAGAAACACAGGTTCCAAATAAAATAAATGAAGATACCACATTCAAACTTAAAAATGATATGGGATACATCAGAAAGCGGACAAGAACCCAGCCTGCTATTATCAAATATGCACGATTTTCCATTGAAACATCGCCTGAACAGTACTACCAAAGTATTTTACAGTTATATTTACCTTACAGATTAGAGGAACAGTTGAAACCGCCACAATTTTTGACATATGAATTGTTTTACAAATCAGGAATGGTCAGGTATAATCAGAAAGAGGTTCTTGTTAAAGTCGAACAAATAGTTAATACTAACATGTCCAACTTTGTGAAAAGTGGCAAAGAGCTAGAAGCTGCAGAAAAAAAATTGGAAGAAAATGATTACCAAGAAGATGCGTGGGCAGACCTATGTCCAGAAACAGAGAGTGAAAGACGTGAATGCACTGAAGCAGCCAAATCTTCAACTGTCATAGAAGTCGACAGTCCTGAATTTGGAATACCAGATTTAAATAAAAGTAACAAGCCAGAAATAGTTAGTGGAAATGGGATTAAAACTTGTTTACTAAGGTCGGAAGTTATACCCTTGTTGAGAGGTTTAAACATGAAACAAAGGCGTATTTTCTATAAGGTAAGAGAATGGTGCAACCTAAAAGCCAATGGTAAAAATCCCCCTCCCTTTCACGTCTTTGTAACAGGCGGAGCTGGAACAGGAAAAAGCCATCTGATTAAATGCTTACATTATGAAACCACAAGAATTCTTGCTCGCTGCTCTCCTAGTCCAGACGATTTGACAGTTTTATTGACTGCACCAACTGGCACTGCAGCCTTCAATATAAATGGATTGACGATTCACCATGCTCTTTCTATTTTCAAAACTCTTACTGTTGACAAAGCGATGCTTGGTGAAGATAAGCTGAACACTTTAAGGTCAAAATTAGAAAATTTACAAATTTTAATCATAGACGAAGTCTCAATGGTCAACAAGAGGTTGTTATTCTTCATTCATGAACGGTTGCGTCAGATCAAGAAAAGACCTGAAAAAGATCCTTTTGGTGGGGTTTCAGTGATAGCTGTTGGAGATTTTTTTCAGTTACCACCAGTAAAATGCCGAAAAACTGATAAACTTTATGTAGATGATCCATCGAATCCTTTGAACTATCTGTGGAACGATTTCTTCACTATTGTAGAATTAGATGAAGTCATGAGACAACGTGAAGATGGTTTGTTTGCTCAGTTATTGAATAGACTTAGGATAAAAGACAAATATTCTCCGTTAGAATCCTCAGATTTAAAAATGTTAAAGCAGTGTATAGGTAGTGGGACAGATGAAGCTTTACACATTTATGCTACTAATAATGAGATTAATATTCACAATACTGAAATGGTTATTAAACTGTCCAGTGAACCTAAGTTAATTGAAGCACAAGATTTTGAAAAAAATAAAGCTACAGGAAAACTAAGAAAGAAAACAGCAAATTTTTCACAAACTGATATTTGTCTCCCAACTTCAATTCTATTAGCTGAAGGAGCCCGCGTAATGCTGAAAAAGAATGAAGCCGTCAATGATGGCTTGGTAAATGGGGTAATGGGCACTATTGTCAGCATTGCAGAATTTTTAGAAGGGTCTTTGCCGAATGTTATTTTTATCAATTTTGACAATGAGAGAGTAGGAAAAAACGCTAAGATTCAAAAAACAATAAATGGGAAAAGATGCGTTGGATTGGAACCATCTACAGAGGACATACCATTCAAAAATGGAACGAGAAAACAGTTTCCTTTGCAGTTAGCATGGGCATGTACTGTTCATAAAGTTCAGGGTTTGACAGTTTCACAAGCAGTTGTGGATTTGAATAAATGCTTCACTTATGGCCAGGCATATGTTGCATTGAGTAGAGTTACTACAAAAGAAGGGCTTCATATATTACCAATTGATGACAAAACACTTGGTAAAAAAATATACTGTGATCCTGATATCATAAAAGGCATAAAAACAATGAAACATTATCTGACTGAAAATGTAGAAGCATCATCTGAAGAAACACTTGTAACTATTGTTTATCACAATATCCAAGGACTAAGAGCTCATAAAAATGATTTAGTGGCTAATTCAGACTGTTCAGATGCAGATTATGTCTGTCTGACTGAAACATGGCTTGAATCTTCCTCTGATCATGTTTATCTTCCTAACTATGATTTTTATCACCAACCAAGATCTGCAGCCTACACACCGACTAATTCTGTGTTTATGAATTTGCAAGCTATGGGCCACGGAGGAGTTGGAGTATATGTAAAAACAGATTCTGAATATGAAAATTGTAACATTACCGTGGAAAATCTAGAATGTATGACTTTCAGAATCCCCACCATGAATGTCCTTGTGGCAACAATATATAGAACTCAGAAGTATCAAATTGGAATATTTCTTAAAACATTTATTTCGTTTGTAAGCAAATTGACTGAACTTTCAAACAATATCATTGTTTTAGGTGACTTTAATCAAGACATATTAAAGGGAGAAAGATCCATACTGGACTATATGACTTCAAAAGGATTTCAACAGCTAGTGGAAGAGGCCACAACAGAAGGTGGTACATTGATTGATCATGTCTATGTCAAAGGTTGCTCAAAAGTAGAAGTTAAAGGCATTCCAACTTACTACAGTTATCACGATGCTGTATCCATAATGCTTAAAGATAGCCGATAAGTATCATATATATATATATATATATATATACTGTATATGAATATAATTGGTACCTGTAAATGACACTGCGAGTTAAGCAAGCAACAACAACGAAACGCACCATACACAGATGAAGGGCCGGGTGGGATAGGAGGGGTCCCGATCCCGAAATCCTGGACTGGGGGGGGGGGGGGGGGAGGAGGAGACTTTTCTCTTTAAACTATTCAGATTCCAAAGATTGGTGAAATAATATCCTTCCCCCCTCCCTGTACCCTTACCCCTCCCCCACCAAGTAAAATTTATACATAATGTCACATATCAAAAAGCCATTTTAACCGATAAGTGCAAAATAAACTGACAACTCCATGGCAAATAAGAAAAAAGATAAAATGGCAAACAAAAGTACACAAAACACAACAGGGGGGAAAAGCTGATCAACACGAACTCCACCTAAAACGATCTCAATTAATTTGTTTTCTATTTCAGATCAAACCAAAAGACTTCAGTGGTGTGCAAGATTACTTGAATGTTTGACTAATCAAACTATTGTTTAAATATGTCATATTTGGATGATTTTAATATTAATACAGAAAGAAGTCTTCATTTATTCCACTTAGTGGTGTGACATTTTTTTTAAAACCATATTTATATATTTATTGTTACATTCTTTTAATTTGTAAATAATATTTCATATATAATGTCTCATAAGCCAGATGTTTTGCTTGATATTGATTGTTTATTACGTTTGAATATTGTGTATGAATTCTTTTTTTTTTTTATTGCAAACAATTCGTGTCACTTCAATAAATATATTTACTGTCTATGTCCAATTATTTAGTCACAATCATTTTCGTTCAACATAAGGATTACCTCCAGTAAGATATCATTGTAGTTGATAACAATAAACTATTGTTGGCAGATATTTTTAAGTATGAAATAGTAGAGTAACAGTTTTGCGGTTTTCAAGAAATCACTTCAGGTTACATATCAATATATTTAAAACACCATCAGTCCTATACTATTGAAATCTGCAAGCTATGGTATATGGCTGGTTGATTGATTGGTTGGTTGATTGGTTAAACACGTTAGTTAAACATGTTGGTTAAACACGTTGGTTAGTTAAACACGCAAAAGAGGTTCAATTAAAACAAGCGAAAAAAAAAAACCCAGACATCTTGGATCCCGTATTTAACACATGAAACGGAAACTTGCATTAATTGATTGATTGGTTGGTTTGTTGGTTAAACACGTTGGTTGGTTAAACATGTTGGATAGGCTCAATTAACACAAGCGAAGAAAAAAGGAACCTTGGATCCCGTATCAAACACATGAAACGTAAACATGCATTGATTGATTGGTTGATTGATTGGTTGGTTGGTTGGTTGGTTGGTTGAACACGTTGGTTAAACATGTCGATTAAACACGTTGGATAGACTCAATTAGAACAAACGAAAAAAAAGACATTGGATCCCGTATTCAACACATCAAACGGAAACAAACATTGATTGATTATTTGGTTTGTTGGTTAAACACCTTGGTTGGTTAAACACGTTGGATAGGCTCAAATAACACAAGCGAAGAAAAAAAGAGACCTTGGATCCCGTATCAAACACATGAAACGTAAACATGCACTAATTGATTGATTGATTGATTGATTGATTGATTGATTGATTGATTGATTGGTTGGTTGGTTGGTTGGTTAAAATCGTTGGTTAAACATGTTGGTTAAACATGTTGGTTAAACACGTTGGATACTTAAACAAGCCAGAGAAGAAAAAAAGAAATTGGATCCCGTATGAAACACATGAAACGGAAACATCCATTGATTGATTGGTTGGTTAAACACGTTGGTTGGTTAGTTAAACACATTGGTTAAACACGTTGGTTTAACACGTTGGTTAAACACGTTGGTTGGATAGGCTGAATTAAAACAAGCGGGAAAAAAAACCTTGGATCCCGTATGAAACACATGAAACGGAAACATGCATTGATTGATTGGTTTGTTGGTTGGTTAAACACGTCGGTTGGTTAGTTAAACACGTTGGTTAAACACGTTGGTTGGATAGGCTGAATTAAAACAAGCGGAAAAAAAACATTGGATCCCGTATGAAACACATAAAACGGAAACATGCATTGATTGATTGGTTAGTTAAACACGTTGGTTAAACATGTTGGTTTAACACGTTGGTGAAACACGTTGATTAAACACGTTGGTTGGATAGGCTGAATTAAAACATGCGAAAAAAAAACAACATTGGATCCCGTATGAAACACATGAAACGGAAACATGCATTGATTGATTGGTTGGTTGGTTGGTTAGTTAAACACGTTGGTTAACATGTTGGTTAAACACGTTGGTTAAACACGTTGGAAAGAGTCAATTAAAACAAGCGAAAAAAAGAGACCTTGGATCCCGTATTAAACACATGAAACGGAAACTTGCTTTGATTGATTCATTGATTGATTGATTGATTGATTGATTGATTGATTGTTTAATTGATTGATCGATTGATTGATTGATTGATTGATTGATTGATTGATTGATTGATTGATTGATTGATTGATTTATTGATTGATTGATTGATTGGAATTCAAACACTCATAAAACTGTTTAAATAGTGCCAAAAAACACATAATTTAATGACCTTGACCTTTGACCTTGTGACCTTCGTCAAGGTCATTGCTCCACAAGGTCATTGCAAAAGATCGTATGGGTCAAGGACCTTTTGTTAAAGAGTTTTGCCTAAAAATGGCTTTTTAAAAACCATCAATGGGAGTTATGTCCCTTACATGATGGTAAAATCAGTATAGTCATAATGTAAAAAAGTTGCCCCTTGAAGTACCAATCATTTTTCACTGCTTAATTTTTCTGTATCTATAACCGTTCAATAGTAATAGGGAAATGAAAAACTTTTGAAAATCTAAAATATGACCTTGACCTTTGACCTTGACCTATATTTTCTAGTTTTGGTCCAATGAACTCAAATCTGAAGACCCGCAGTCTTTATGACTTACGGTTCATGAAATTTATATGCATATCGAAAATTTAAATATTCAAGTGGAAATAACTCCTATAATAGGTCACTGGATCGCTTCGGTTAAAGTTATTTGAAGTTGTAACTTTTGGCAAGGAACATTTAAAAAAAAACCATTTGCCGCTAAGTCTTATAGTTTATGAGGAGTAGTGATAACAGTGTTTTTTGTAATTGGGGAGATAACTCCTATAAGGTAAACAGTAAACCTTGGTTATTCTAATACAAGATAGATATTATACCCCTGATACATGATACTAAAGATCATTTGGATATGTTGCGTACTTTTCTTGATTTTTGACTTTGAAAACGGACGAGGAAAAAGAATAATAATAATAATAATAAACAAACGAAATACAGTAAGGTCTTTCCATTTAAGAAAGGAAAGACCTTAATAATAGGGAAAAAACTGGAGTTGTCGTTCGTTTAACGTTGATAGGATTAATAGCACACAAACTACATTCAGTTGTAAGTGGAGGGTAAAAAAAATGGGGGGGGGGGGGGCAAAAGGGGGTCTCGGGGATTTTTTTTTTTTTTTTTTGTATTAACGGAACAGAATGGTTAAAAAGGCCTTTTTACAATATAAATCAATTGCTTTCAAAAAGCAATTGTAAACGGTCTTTCCCCCTTTGAAACATAGATTGATGGGGGGGGGGGGGGGGGGTTGTTTGTTTGTTTTGTTTGTTTGTTTTGCTTGTTTGTTTGTTTGTTTACAGTAAGGGGTCTAGTATTTTGTTACCGGAGAAGTTTCATGTTTAGTTTGGAAAGTTTTTATTTTATTTTAGGTCCAGCGCGCGCGCCAGATTGAGGAGACACCACGTGACGCGTGTTTATATTAAGAAAAACTTAGTCTTTTTATTTCTCTTTAGGTCGGGACGTTGGACAGACAACATCTATAGAGATGGAATGTACACAATGTAATTTCTTTGGTCATTATAGGAAATTGACATTTTGATCACAGTTCACCAGCAGTGCATGATTTGGATTTAATTGATCCGGTGCAACTTTAAAACACGTTTAAGGATTATTTTCTTAAAATGTATATTTTTCAGCACCAGTTTGTAACAGATAAGTTTTTCAATCCAGAGGAGCGGACATTTTTATTGTAGGATTTCATTGAGAATTACGGACCTAGCAAGCGATTTTTACGGCATTGCCATTCTTTTTCTCTAGGAAAAGTCTTGAGAGATATCGGCACCACGTTGTTTTATGAACCTTTAGTACATGTATGCCCTGCTGACTGTAAATTTTGGGATCGATTGGACTTGTAGTTTCAGAGTTTAAGTGATAACAAGGAGGTGGATTTTTTTTTTCAGAAGAGATGTAAGAACAATATTAAAGTTCAATTCTTCTTGAATAATTGATAGGTCTTTCCTTCCATTTTCTTTTAATTATACTGTCATAAATAAACCGTATTCAAACCGAATGTCATTTTGAAAAAGAGGGGGTCCAGCAAATCATTTAAAATTAAATCAGTTTGAATGATACAATCAGTCGAAAAAGGCACCAATTCCCGAAATGCAGATGTGTCACAGTTTGACGTCGCGAAAATAACAGTTTAGTTTAAATAATATGTTATTCAGTTTACGTTAGCAACATCATTACCTCTCCTGTACCTGTATCGTATGCCCTTTATTGACTAATTTTCTTTGTTTCCTTTCTGTCACCTAGTGTCAAATCTGTTTGTCTATAATGAAATGGCATGCATCTATATATAGTCTATGGCCTCTACGTTGAGCTCTGTCACAGGTCTAGTCATAAAGTTAATTGTAAAACAAAAATACATTGGACATATAGGCTAATAGATCTCTGATAATTTAATGTACACTCAATATCAAAGATGTCTAGATAGAGGGCTCACGCAAACAAAAACAAACAAAAAATAACTAGAGGACGAGTTGGTTTTTCTAACATTTGGGCGACTTGTCCTAATATTAGGACGACTTGTCCTAATATATGATGTATGATTAAAGCGCCTAGCTGACTGTGATGTTTATAGCGTTACACGAGGAAGAAGAAATAATATTTAAAAAAGGTAACTTGGTAAGATTCACGAGACCTGAGAATGATTATCTACAGTACACTTTCATCTCTATATAATTAATCTTCGCGCTATCAATCATATGTGACGAAGCTTGAACAAGTGACCTAATAATTTCCATCTGTTCATCCTGGACCTAGTCCAAACAATCATGACGTCTGGCAAGGCTATTTTTTTAATTTTTTCTGGGACGAAAGAAAATAGCCTTGCCAGACATCATACTTATTTGGACTACCTCCTAACACTTCGAGCACTCGTGATTGAAATGTCATCCCTGAAAAACACAAGAAGGTCCCAAAAATATTAAGGACAATACAATGCCAATGGTAAATAATAACGTCCGGGTTCACCAGTCACCGTACGGGTATCCCTAAATATTACACGCATTTTTGTCACGGTATAGAAGTTCCTTCATTATATAAGTTCCAAAAGGAAAAAGTATTCTGGAATATTATTTCCATTAGTATGAATATCACAGTTTATTATATACTTAGTAGTAAATACAGATAAATTGTATGTAATACAATCAATGGCAAGCCTGCTGTATCAGCCACCCGTGATGTCAGTCTGAGACATTGAGTTGTAGCCCGAAGCCAGTGTCTAGTTTAAATAAGCTGGGACTAGTTAACGTACACTGCCAATAGTCTGACTGGTCTAGTGCATATCTGTGTGCACTTTTTTAATTGTTACTTACCGTAAGTTAACGCAGAATGTCACTCAACGCCATCAATATTAATAAACGGATACTCTCTTCCTTGCAAAAATTTCGTAAACCAGGTTTGACGTTCTCCCTAATAAGTGATTATTTTTAAAAAAAAGCGTGAAAACAGTCAGTACCACGTGTATTAAAAATGTCAAATTTTGGTAATTATTGATTGATTTATATTTCATAGACTGAATAAAATATAATTATAACAGAAAATAAAAAAACATTGAACATTTTTGCGTCAGAAGATATTAATTTGTAACTGCCCGCTTGTCTTCGTGTTTATTTTAGACGATTGATTATTAGGACGACTTCAGTGACTGGTTACCGTTAATTTTATGAGGAAGTGGAACCAGTTTTGTTTTCATTTCAAAAGTGTACACATAATTTTGGTCACAAACATCGTTTAATTAATATACATGGCTTTACTGTCAGTAAGTGCGAGACCATGAAAGGCACCAAAAAGGCCGTCTCACAAGTCTGACAAAGTTACGGAGGCTTAAAAAAATAGGAGGATCTTGAATGTTGTTAGGCCAAAAAAAAAATAGGTGTGTTTCCGGTCGCCCGACGGACCCTAATTTTTTGGTGCCGACCCTAACTTTTTTTTCCAGGAAGAAAAAATAAAAAGAATCCGGATTTTTTTCGTTTTTTCCGGAAACGGTTTTTGTTTAGTATAGCCTTTGAATGGCATCTTTTAAACGTTTGATTTCAAATAAAATTTTAATACAGTAAGTATTTGTGTGATACAGATTGAAGTCAAAAACGGCATGGCTTCTGCTATGGCCATCAGTCAAAGGTTATCAATAACAATCGATGAGTGTCCACACAGGAACGAGAAAAAAAGTATAATAGCCCCATTTTCTAATTCTACCACCTTTATTGATATATTCAATCAGTATCATGACTTTGGATTAAAGAACAATGAATTTACTGTGACTGGAAAAAACCATGAAATATGGACTATTCATATCTTGTATACTTTATACAATGAACTGATGAAAATAACCTGAAAGAATAACAAACTGATTATAAAAATACACAAAAAACAACCGAAGCAGGCCAATAAAAAAAAAAAAAATACCTACCTACCGACCCTAATTTTTTGGGGCATGCAACAGGAAACACACCTATTTTTTTTTTTGGCCTTATCTCTAATCAACATGGTTGTAAAATCAGAGCGTTGCATCTAATTATGATCAATTATCAGTCCGGTGATTTTGAAACACCTGTAGAGTTTTGTCAATTGTCACTGTATATTACAAGATAATACAAATTTCACACATAGCGGGTATGATGAATGCATAGCGGCCAGGGTTTCCGCTGGCGGTCGCCATTTTCGCAAATAATTCTGGCGATTAAAATTCGTCATTGGCGAAAGAATTTGGCGAAAGAAATATAACGATTTATTTTCAGCCATCTTGTTTATTTACTTTTTTTCGGGTTTCTCGGACTTAACCGATCAGACAATACTCGGAATTCACCTTGAACTCGTTAAGATTTTGACAGAAAATCAATAATCAGCTGATTGCATTCATAGCTATCGACATCAAAGGACTAATTAATAAAGGTGTTAATTATATAATATGACAAATTATGGTTAAATGGCTTCTGTCATATGTCACAAAGGGGATTTATTAACCACTTTGCAACGCACGTGTTTGAAGCAAAATTTTTACGCTTCCTCTCCTTCTTTTAATGATAGTCCAGAAAAGAAAATTGTTGTTATGACAAAAAATGTCCAAAAGCAAGAAAGGTCTCCGATTTTAAACTTTGTCATTTAACTTTCATGTAGATCATTGATTTGAGTGAGTACTTCAAAGTCGTTTCAGTTACACACGTCTATCAAGCATTTAGTTTTACTTATTTACGATGGTCTAGAAAAGAAAACTGTTGTGATGAAGAAATTCAAAAGGTTGGCATGAGAGTAACCCTTCAATGTAATGACTACACCTTACACGAGAGATCAATTTCAAGTGATAAGATGCTTCGTTTTGTTTTAAAAACCACTTCTTATTTAGGGGGGCTGGAAAAAAAGGAAAATTTTAAAAGAAAAATGTATTTGTGTTACTTGGCGAAAAAAATAATAAAGTGGCGAAAAATATATTGTTTTGGCGAAAGAGGTGGCGAAAAAAATAATTGACCCAGGGGAAACCCTGATAGCGGCCAAAATTCTATGCGTAGCGGTACCGCAATGCATGAATAGCCTAGGGAAAACACTGGGTTAAGTTTTCCTAGACAAGTTCATATATCAGATACTCTAAGCAATAGTTCACTAAATTTGATGTATGGAATGATTGTGAGGTTTACATGTTTAACTGGCAGGTGTCATTTGACCTTGACCTCATTTTTATGGTGCAGTAATAAGTCAATGTGAAGTTTTTGAGTTTTGGTCTTTTTTTCTTAAACTATATATGCAATAGGTCAACTATATTTGGTTTATGGAAATATTTTATCACCATGACGTATACATGGTATACCTATGTCAGTCTTGCAGGTTTTATTTGACCTCGACCTCAATTTAACAGTTCATTGCTCAGTTTTTGTGTTTTGGTCTGGCTTTTTCAAAATATAAGCAATAGGTCAACTACACTATATGTGTTGTATGGAAGGATTGTAAGGTGTATATGTCTGTTTGGCATGTACATGTATCATCTGACCTTGACCTCATTTTCATGATTCACTGTTCAATGTTAAGTTCCAGTGGCGGATCCAGAGGGGGGGTTCCGGGGGTGCGCACCCCCCCCCCCCCCCCTTTATTTTTGCCGATCAATGCATTTGTATCGGGACATATGTTTTGCACCCCCCCTTTGCCCTGGGTTAGCACCCCCCATTTCGAAAATTCCTGCATCCGCCCCTGAGTTCTTATGGCAGAGTTTTTTTCTCAGATATTATAAGCAATAGATCATATGATCAACTACATGTATATTTAATCCAAAGAATGATTGTCAGTTGTACATGTCTGTCTGGCATGGTTCATATGATTTTGACCTCATTTTCATGGTTTAAAGGTCATGATTTTAATTGATATCATGGATTTTGTGCCTTGCGATTTTGTAATTTCAATTGCAACATGTTCATTAACAGAAATAATGCAAGCTTACTTAAAGATTATAATAAGAGAAAAATTATCGTCTGTAGTAGCCAAATTTCAGAAATTTAAAGTTGTTTATAAAAACTTATATCATGAATGATGGTTAATTAGTAAGTTACATGTATACTGCATGTTGCTATTATTACCATAGGAAAACACCTGAGACGTCTCCAAAAAATGTACGTGCTCCTATCATTGGAGGGAACACTTCATAGTTGTGTACACAAACACGGCAACATGACATAAGAAGAAACTATAAAAATCAGTTAAAAAAGGCTTAACTTAACGGAGTGGTCATGGAGGGGTACTTGTACATCCCAAAATCAAAAAGGCACTAAGTACAGATCTGAGAGTATTCAAGGCCAATATCAACTAATAAAAAAAATCATGTTACTTGGACTATAATCATGATTATATCAAATATAAAAGACTTTTTTTTTAAAACTTTTTCATTATTATGTTTTTATCAGTCTTTTATCATCAATTGTGAAAGATTTATTTTTTTACTATAAATGATAAATGTTGCATATGTATTTAGAAAGATTGTTAAATGGTGATATAAATTTTAGTGTATTTTTCTTTTGCAGATTTTTGAAGAAATACTGTAGAAGACATTTTTATAAAGCTGTTGTTTGATCAGACATTGTCAAAGCAGTAAGTATAATCAAGAGAGGTCACCTACATATACATAAATAAACTCATTAAGATTCTGGGATTGAATTGAGTATATACGCCAGACGCGTATTTCGTCTACAAAAAACTCATCAGTGACGCTTGAATTTAAAAAAAAAGGACAGACAAATAATTAGACACAACATAGAAAAATAAAGACTAAGCAACACGAACCCCAATAAAAAATGAGGGTGATCTCAGGTGCTCCAAAAGAGTAAGCAGATCCTGCTCAACATATCATGTATATGATACTGTCAAGTTGATCATGTGGTAAATAGTCTGAATTCGCTAGGTCACAAAGTTCAAATGAAGTAGATGTAAGCAATTATAACCAAACTGTACAGCCTTCAAAAATGAGAAAAACACATTCTGTATGCCTATGGTTGGCTATAAAAGGCCCTCAACATGAGAAATATGAAACAATTGAATTGAGAAAACTAAGGGCATAATTTATAAGAAAACAATTACCAAAAAATAAATATGATAGACATGAAACAGCAACTACAGGCTTGGAACTGGCCCATAAAACAAAATGTGGCGGAGTTTTTTCAACATGTTTGCGAGCACTCAACCTTCCCCTAACCTGGGACAACGGTATAACAGAACAACATAAGAAGAAATATCATGAATATCAGTTAAAAAAGGCTTAACTTGATAGATAGATACAAATAGAATTACATGAACAAAAACACAGAGTTGATATGGAGGGATACTTATACATGTTATACATCCCAAAATCAAAAAGGCACCAAGTACAGATCTGAGAATATTCAAGGCCAATACCAACTAATAAAAAAAAATCATGTATATTGGACAAAAATATCAAATACAAAAGGCTTTTTTTGTTTTTAACTTTTTGATTGTTATTTTTTCAGTCTTTTATCATCAATAGTGGAAGATTTGTTTTTACTATAAATGATAAATGTTGCATATGTATTTAGAAAGATTGTTAAATGGTGATATAATTTTTAGTGTATTTTTCTTTTGCAGATTTTTGAAGAAATACTGTAGAAGACATTTTTATAAAGCTGTTGTTTGATCAGACATTGTCAAAGCAGTAAGTATAATCAAGAGAGGTCACCTACATATACATGAATAAACTCATTAAGATTCCAGGATTGAATTTAGTATATACGCCAGACGCGTGTTTAGTCTACAAAAAACTCATCAGTGACGCTTGAATTTAAAAAAAAAGGACAGACAAATAATTAGACACAACATAGAAAAATAAAGACTAAGCAACACGAACCCCAACAAAAAATGAGGGTGATCTCAGGTGCTCCAAAAGAGTAAGCAGATCCTGCTCAACATATCATGCATATGATACTGTCAAGTTGATCATGTGGTAAATAGTCTGAATTCGCTAGGTCACAAAGTTCAAATGAAGTAGATGTAAGCAATTATAACCAAACTGTACGGCCTTCAAAAATGAGAAAAACACATTCTGTATGCCTATGGTTGGCTATAAAAGGCCCTCAACATGAGAAATATGAAACAATTGAATTGAGAAAACTAAGGGCATAATTTATAAGAAAACAATTACCAAAAAATAAATATGATAGACATGAAACAGCAACTACAGGCTTGGAACTGGCCCATAAAACAAAATGTGGCGGAGTTTTTTCAACATGTTTGCGAGCACTCAACCTTCCCCTAACCTGGGACAACGGTATAACAGAACAACATAAGAAGAAATATCATGAATATCAGTTAAAAAAGGCTTAACTTGATAGATAGATACAAATAGAATTACATGAACAAAAACACAGAGTTGATATGGAGGGATACTTATACATGTTATACATCCCAAAATCAAAAAGGCACCAAGTACAGATCTGAGAATATTCAAGGCCAATACCAACTAATAAAAAAAAATCATGTATATTGGACAAAAATATCAAATACAAAAGCCTTTTTTTGTTTTTAACTTTTTGATTATTATTTTTTCAGTCTTTTATCATCAATAGTGGAAGATTTATTTTTACTATAAATGATAAATGTTGCATATGTATTTAGAAAGATTGTTAAATGGTGATATAATTTTAGTGTTTTTTTCTTGTGCAGATTTTTGAAGAAGTACTGTAGAAGACATTGTCAAAGCAGTAAGTATAATCAAGAGAGGTCACCTACATACACATAAATTACTGTTACTTGAAAAGAGAAGAAGCTTATATCATATATATATCCTGCTCTTGATTCCAGACCTTATTCTGAAGTACATTTATATCTCAGGAATAGACTGAGTAGCTACCTTAGCTTTATTTGGCATAACCTTTCACAATCAAGGGTTCTTTAACTTCACTTCATACCTTACTTGGCCTTCTAGAGAGAGTTTATTGTAAATAGGGAATATGTCAAAGAGCAAAGAACCTGACCAAAGAGCAGATAACAGCCGATGGCCACCAATGGGTCTTCAACACAGCAAGAAAATCGGCTGGCCCCTAAATAAAAATGTGTACTAGTTCTGTGAAAATTGACGTCATATTTGAATCCAAAACATATAAATGAACTAGGTTAAAAATAAACACATTCTGTCATGGTTTAAAAAACATGACTTTGACTGAGTATTTTCATACTACACATGTATCATGACTTTACTTGTTATAGTTTTTATCGTCATGAACATGCATGAAATATTTGCCACTGGACGTTAGGTAACCAGTAAGCAACAATCAATCATATTACAGTACTGCCATTTTGATATCAGTATTTACATTAGAGTTTAAAATTGATATAAAGGTCAGATATTTCTCTGTATCAATAGTTAATTTTGCGTTTGGTTGATAATTTGTACCTCTTTCTTGTGACTTTAGGTAGTCTTATAGCTTGTCGGTTACAAGCATAAAATGACGTTCATTCTTGATTTTACAATTATTCAGCTATTTCAGCAGAACATGTATGCAATGCTTTTATAATATTTTTATACCCCACCTACGATAGTAGAGGAGCATTATGTTTTCTGGTCTGTGCCTTTGTTCGTTCGTTCGTCCGTTCGCTTCAGGTTAAAGTTTTTGGTCAAGGTAGTTTTTGAAGAAGTTGAAGTCCAATCAACTTGAAACTTAGTACATATGTTCCCCATGATATGATCTTTCTAATTTTAATGCCAAATTATAGTTTTGACCCCAATTTCATGGTCCACTGAACATAGAAAATGATCGTGCAAAGTTCAGGTTAAAGTTTTTGGTCAAGGTAGTTTTTGATAAAGTTAAAGTTACATCAACTTGAAACTTAGTACACATGTTCCCTATGATATGATCTTTGTTATTATAATTCCAAATTATAAGTTTGACCCCAATTTCACGGTCCACTGAACATAGAAAATGATAGTGCGAGTGGGGCATCCGTGTACTATGGTCACATTCTTGTTTTCTTTTCACATTGTTTTCAACATTTATTTTAATCATGTAAATTGAATGTTTAAACATGTTAAAGAGTCAAAGAGGTAGTTTGAATACTGTTTACATCAACATATGTGATATCATCGTTCATGAATACTATAGTAAAGCTTTTATTATCACTTTTTTCTTCTTTTTTTTTCAGCATTTGGAATTAAGCCTAGTTGGTTCACATCCATAGCTGGTTTCTATACTTTACCAATAGAGTAAGTATTTTTTTAGCATATTTATAAAAAGCTTAACAATTGGTATTGCTCAATATTTCCCATTTCTGGGAGTATTGCATACCCTATAAAAGTTTTTCCACTTGGGTTATCCTGCCTATATAATACTTTGCCAACCCTTTAGTGCAGAGAAGTGAACATTCTTTTCATTCTATCCAGGCCATTCATGCAATTTATTAATAATATTGTTATACTCATCAATCAAAAGAGGGACAGTCAAACTCATGACAATGCAATGGCAAAAAATGAAAAGGACAAACAGACAAACAATAGTACATATGACACAACATAGAAAACTAAAGAATAAACAACACAAACTTCACCAAAAAAAAGGGGTGATAGTTCACAAAATGATGTGTATTTAAATAACCAGACTTGTCAAGAAAACCATTTAATCATATATTAAATAAGTTAAGCATGGTATATAAATGTGCAATTTATATGATAAAAGAAAGATAACTCAAATTTAAAATATTTGATAAATGCAATACAATGTTTATTTTAAGTTAGCATAGCATTCTTTACCCGTCAATGGTTTCAAGCAGTTATATTTTTTTATGAATATGGATACATGTATGTTTATGCATTTTTTCTGTAGATTTATTTAATGCTTGAAACTTTTTCAATATGCATTTAGATGTATATTATTTTGTGTTCATTATGGAGTTCTGAATTTAAATATATTAATCGTTTCATCAGCTTCTCAAATACAATAAAAACTTTTGTTCAAATGAACAGTTTCACAAAGTGTAAACAAAAATGTTTTTAAGGTTACATCCTTGAAACAAACAGGTTAATCAATCAGTGTACTATTGATTTGATTAAAAATTTTATTTATATTTTTTTTTTGGCATTTCAAGCTTTAAAAACAAAGTTGGACATGACATAAGTTTGGTACTGATAATAGTAAATCTTTTACAAAACTTGATATTGTCATAACAATATTTTTATACATTTTTTTTCATTTCAGGTGATGCCACGTAAATCAAATAAGAGCAAAGCCTCCAAAGCCAAAGAACAAAAACTAAGAATGAGAGAAAGAAGGTTGGCAGAGGAGGCTTTGCAACAGTCTACTGATATTGATAAAATTGAAGGAGAAAGCACTGAGAATGGTTATCCTGAAGGAGAAAACACTGTTGATGAATTTACTGTCAATAAAATTGAAAGAAATGACACTGTTAATGATTTGACTGTTAACTCTGTTGTCAATAAAATAAATCACACTGATAATGAATTGACTGTTAACTCTGTTGTCAATAAAAGAAATCACACTGATAATGAATTGACTGTTAACTCTGTTGTCAATTATACTGAAAGAAATCACACTGTGAATGAATTGACTGTTAACTCTGTTGTCAATAAAATAAATCACACTGATAATGAATTGACTGTTAACTCTGTTGTCAATAATACTGAAAGAAATCACACTGTGAATGAATTGACTGTTAACTCTGTTGTCAATAAAAGAAATCACACTGATAATGAATTGACTGTTAACTCTGTTGTCAATAATACTGAAAGAAATCACACTGTGAATGAATTGACTGTCAACTCTGTTGTCAATAAAAGAAATCACACTGTGAATGAATTGACTGTTAACTCTGTTGTCAATAAAAGAAATAACACTGATAATGAATTGATTGTTTACTCTGTTGTCAGTAATACTGAAAGAAATAACACTGATAATGAATTGACAGTTAACTCTGATTGCAATGACACTGTTACTGATTTAACTGGGCATACTGTTGCCAATACCACTGAACAGTATCAAACTGTTAATGAATTGACTGCTCCTTCTGTTGACTGCAACATACATTTAGTTAAGACTAATTTAATCAATTCAGAATTGAGTAAACTAAAAAGTCATTCAGGTTCAATCAACAATCAGTCTGAAAACAAGCAAACATGCCAGGGTAGAAATAATAAAAATGACATTGATAACAAAGCAGACAAATCTGTGCATTCCTATTTATGGATAGGTGAACAGAAAACAGGTATGCATGCAAATATCAGATTTGAAAATCCTGTAGTTTTATATGATTTATCAAGATCACAAGTAACACAAGAACAAAATAATCTAGTCATTCAGGGTAGTTTTCATCAAGGAAATACCAGGTTTGGTGAAAACGCTGGGAAACAATGTGTTAGTAATTGTTTATCTGCAATAGTGCATAGTAAACTGAAACCAGTTTTTGCATGGAACAAGTTATATCTTGACAATATACTAATTGAAGGTAACGATATTTATACATCTGTGCACGGTACTAATAATTATCTTTGTGTGGAAGATCTTCCAGAATTTGTAGATCTTAGAAATCGTATTATTCATTGTCACAAGAAACGTTCCATTTGTGCATTTGTACATGACGTTGACCCAGATTTTGATGGCGTTTTACCTTTAGACCAAGCCCTGCAATATGCATTAATAGACTCAGACGGATGCTTTGTTACTGTAAGAGCAACAACATCATTAGTAATAAAGCAGAATAACAAAATATATATGTTTGATTCTCATGCAAGAAATCGTTTTGGTTTAATAGATAATTATGGTTCTAGTATTGTATTTGAACTTGCTGACATTCAAGCTGTTTACCAACACTTCTGTAATTTTGTTCAGGGTGATCAATCTGTACCTTTTGATGTAACAGGAATTACTGTTGCAATACAAGAAACAGTTGACAGTAGTGTAGATATGACATTGCAAGATAATATGCAACATATTGAAATACAAGATAGTGTACCAATATTAGGTTATTTAGATAGTAAGCATAGTATTGAAGAAAATGAGACTAATGAAGAAACGCTCGACAATTTAAAGGGAGGATTGTTGAAAAATACCAAAAGACGTGTATCTGATCTTTCAAATGACATTGAATCAGACATATTAATGGACATATCACACAATGTATCAGATGACATTGAATCCGACAGGTTAATGGACATATCAGATGACATGGAATCAGTAGATTTTTCAAAGGTAGGGTCTCCATGTACATTTGTTAGAGATAATGAAGTTTCTGATATAGAAATAATGTCTGATTGTAGATCCAATTATTCCTTTAAGCCATTAGATTTCTACTCTAAAAGGGAACTCTGTGGACTATTGAATATATCTTCAAAAGAAGTGAAAAAAAACATGTGCAGTTCAGAATTGTGTAATATTGGCCATCCCTTTGAAACAAAGTCCATCATAGCAGACGGAAACTGTCTCTTTAGAGCAATATCTTATGCTGTTTCACATACACAAGTATTCCATAAAAAAGTAAGACAAGACATTATTAAGCATAGCTTGAGCATTTCAAATCATTTGACTAGTCTATTAGAAAACCAATATGGTACAGTAGAAGAACATATAAGTGGTCGAAAAATGAGAGAGAACAATTCATGGGGAACTGCATTGGAAATAATCGCCGCAGCAGACCTTCTAAAAACGGATATTTATACGTTTTATAATGGAGTATGGATAAAGTATTCATCGTCTCAAATTCACACAAACAGTGAAATAAATGATAGAGCAATCTATCTTCAACACATCAGAGACTTACAACACTATGAGGTTGTATTATCAGTTATACCAGAGATGCACAAACCACCTGAAAATAAGGGAGTTGCAATGAAAAGGAAATGTGAGCAAAATGATTTATTTGTTTCAAAGAAATACAGAAAACAAGATCAACAGACGAGTGGTTTAAATAATGAAAACAATTCTTCTGTTATATCGTCACAGAAAGGAATTCATTCAGACAAAGCTATAAATGAAGTACAATACTTATCAAAATCTGAAAAACAAAAATTAAAGTATCAAACAGATTCTCAATCAAGGTACAAAACATTATCAACACAAAGGAAAAAGTATTCGAACGACGATTCGTACAAAGCTCAGAAAATAAGAAAAGGAAGGGAGAAATATCAGAATGATTACACATATAAATTAGATATTAAAAAAGCTTCAAAGGAAAAGTATATGACAGACGAAAAACACAGGGAAGAAAAGAAAAATGAAAGCATTAAAAAATATGAAAATAATGATGAATACAGAAAAAAATTGAAAGAGGCAGCCATTCACAAATATGCTACTGATGATGCACACAAAATTAAAATTAAACAAGCAAGCATTCACAAGTATGCTACTGATGATGAACATCAAAATAAGTTGAAACAGGCAAGCATTCACAAGTATGCTACTGATGATGAATATCAAAACAAGGTGAAACAGGCAAGCATTCACAAGTATGCTACTGATGATGAATATCAAAGTAAGGTGAAACAGGCAAGCATTCACAAGTATGCTAATGATGATGAACATCGAAAGCATGTTAAAAGTCAGACTTTGTCTAAAAGAATTCTTTCTAAAGAAGAAGGAAAAGACATGTCAAAAGTTATTGAAAAATTTAAGAAAGATGTATGTGAAGGACCTGAATACATTTGTGCTTGCTGTTTTAGACTTTCATTTCAAAATCAAGTAATGGAATATAAGAAGGATTTGTATCAAAAGGATTCTGTAAAAGATGTAGCAGACACTTGCATTTCTGATAAGTATTTGCATAAATGTTTAGACGAATGCGAAGATGAATGTAAGTATCAAGGAACTAGTAGACAATCCCTTTGGATTTGTTACACATGTCACAGAAAGATCCAGAAAGGAAAAGTGCCTGCTGAATCTTTTTTTAACAACCTATTATTAGATGATGTTCCTAATGAACTTAGCAAATTAAATCAACTAGAACAACATTTAATTTCTCTTAATATACCTTTCATGAAGATAATTGCTCTACCTAAAGGTGGCCAAAAGGCAGTTCATGGACCATGTGTTTGTGTACCGTCAGATATTTTTAAGGTAACTACTACTTTGCCTAGATCTGAAGATGACAATTGTTTAGTTAAAGTGAAGCTCAAAAGGAAATTACAATATAAGGGTTATGAGGAATATCAATTTGTTGATACTAAACATTTAGAAGAAGCATTGCTATTTTTAAAAGAAAAAAATGAGTGGTATTCAAATATAGTAATCAATGAAAAGTGGTTGAACCCTATTCCTTTACAAAATAAGGACTGTTGCCCTGAAGTAGAGAGCATGGACACTTCAACAACAACAAATGAAACGCTAAATGATAATTTGCAAGATAGGTCAAATACAGAGGAACAAACAAATGAAGCGGATACATACTTAGATGATACTTTACAGGGCGTTCAGTTGGACACATGTTTACAGCCTGCTGATATTGCACAGGAAGCTTTAGATGCATTGTTTGATAAGGAATTCAATCTATCACCTGCAGAGGAAAATAACCCTGTAAGTCTTTTGAGAACAAAGGGTATTGAAGCTCAAACGTTTCCAGTACATTATCCTACAGGTAAAAACACATTGAATGAAGAGAGAGAAGAAAAGTTATCTTTATTAAGATATTTCAATCTGAGATTAATGAGTGTAGAAAACCGATTTGCAAGAGATACTTCTTATATATTCTTTTGTCAATATATGTCTGAACTAGATAGAGTTATGTCAAATGTTCAAATTTCCTTAAGGAAAGGATCGGTGTTTTCAAATGGAAAGAAAGTAACAGGCAAAATGCTATGTGATAAAGACACATTACATGGGTTATTCCGAAAAGATGAGGCAATAAAGTTTATGAAACCTGTAAGAGGAACACCTCCTTATTGGCAAGCTGAACAAAAGAATATTTTTGCTATGATTCGCCAGTTAGGTATTCCCACATTCTTTGCCTCGTTTTCTTCTGCAGACTTCAGATGGAAAGAAATCATAGAAACAATATTGAAGCAACAAGGAGATATTCGTAAGTTTGACGAACTTACTTGGGATGAAAAGTGCAAAGTCCTTTGTAGTAATCCTGTTACACCTGCACGAATGTTTGATCGTAGATTTAAAAAATTTCTAAAAGATGTTATAATGTCAGATGCTCAACCAATTGGTCATGTGATAGACTACTTTTATAGAGTTGAATTTCAACAGAGAGGTTCTCCACACACGCACTGTTTGTTCTGGGTAGAAGATGCCCCAAAATTTAATGAAGATGAAGATGATATTGTAACTGAGTTTGTTGACAAATATATAACATGTAAACTACCGCTGGAAACCGAGGACTCAGAGCTAAAAGACATTGTCACAACTGTACAACAACATAGCAAAACACATTCAAAAAGTTGTAGAAAAAAGGGAACTGTGTGTCGTTTTAATTTCCCAAGACCACCCTCTGAAAAAACATTTATATCACGCCCACCTAAGGATGATGAAGAAGAATGTAGTGTTGCTGATGACACTGATGAAGATGTTGACGATGATGTTGTTGAAAAACCAAAATCGGGAATTAGTTCATTAGAAGCTAAAAAGATATTAGAATCTCTATGGGCTGTAATCAAAGACTGTGAAAAGGAAAATTTAACTACTACGGAGTTATTCATAAGGGCAGGAGTATCTCAGGAAGATTTTCAAGAATGCTTTAGGTCAGTTACATATAGAAATACTGTGGTGTTAAAAAGAAACAAAAATGAAATGTTTATCAATCAGTACAACCCGCATCTCCTGAAAGCATGGGACGCAAATATGGATATACAATACATATTAGATGCTTATTCTTGTGTTGTTTATATAATAAGTTACATCAGTAAATCAGAACGTGAACTTGGATTGTTGCTACAACAAACAAAAAATGAGGCCGCTGATGGAAATTTGAATGCACAACATACAATGAAACAAGTAGGTACTGCATACTTTCACTTTCGAGAGCTGAGTGCCCAAGAAGCTGTTTTTAGAGTGATCGGCTTAAGTTTGAAAGAATGTTCAAGAAAAGTTGAATTCATTCCAGTTGGAGAAAATCCATGTAAAATGAGTATTCCTCTAAAAGAACTTTTAATCAAATCTAAAAGCGCAAATACAAAAAAACCTTCAAAGGAAATCGATGATGATGATGACATTGATGACGGTGATGATATCGAACTTTGGATGAAAAGCATTACTGATAGATATAAAAGTCGACCAGAACTTGAATTATTTAATCAGATGTGTTTAGCTTCATTTTGCTCCGAGTTTTCAGTTTTAGCAGAAACACAGGTTCCAAATAAAATAAATGAAGATACCACATTCAAACTTAAAAATGATATGGGATACATCAGAAAGCGGACAAGAACCCAGCCTGCTATTATCAAATATGCACGATTTTCCATTGAAACATCGCCTGAACAGTACTACCAAAGTATTTTACAGTTATATTTACCTTACAGATTAGAGGAACAGTTGAAACCGCCACAATTTTTGACATATGAATTGTTTTACAAATCAGGAATGGTCAGGTATAATCAGAAAGAGGTTCTTGTTAAAGTCGAACAAATAGTTAATACTAACATGTCCAACTTTGTGAAAAGTGGCAAAGAGCTAGAAGCTGCAGAAAAAAAATTGGAAGAAAATGATTACCAAGAAGATGCGTGGGCAGACCTATGTCCAGAAACAGAGAGTGAAAGACGTGAATGCACTGAAGCAGCCAAATCTTCAACTGTCATAGAAGTCGACAGTCCTGAATTTGGAATACCAGATTTAAATAAAAGTAACAAGCCAGAAATAGTTAGTGGAAATGGGATTAAAACTTGTTTACTAAGGTCGGAAGTTATACCCTTGTTGAGAGGTTTAAACATGAAACAAAGGCGTATTTTCTATAAGGTAAGAGAATGGTGCAACCTAAAAGCCAATGGTAAAAATCCCCCTCCCTTTCACGTCTTTGTAACAGGCGGAGCTGGAACAGGAAAAAGCCATCTGATTAAATGCTTACATTATGAAACCACAAGAATTCTTGCTCGCTGCTCTCCTAGTCCAGACGATTTGACAGTTTTATTGACTGCACCAACTGGCACTGCAGCCTTCAATATAAATGGATTGACGATTCACCATGCTCTTTCTATTTTCAAAACTCTTACTGTTGACAAAGCGATGCTTGGTGAAGATAAGCTGAACACTTTAAGGTCAAAATTAGAAAATTTACAAATTTTAATCATAGACGAAGTCTCAATGGTCAACAAGAGGTTGTTATTCTTCATTCATGAACGGTTGCGTCAGATCAAGAAAAGACCTGAAAAAGATCCTTTTGGTGGGGTTTCAGTGATAGCTGTTGGAGATTTTTTTCAGTTACCACCAGTAAAATGCCGAAAAACTGATAAACTTTATGTAGATGATCCATCGAATCCTTTGAACTATCTGTGGAACGATTTCTTCACTATTGTAGAATTAGATGAAGTCATGAGACAACGTGAAGATGGTTTGTTTGCTCAGTTATTGAATAGACTTAGGATAAAAGACAAATATTCTCCGTTAGAATCCTCAGATTTAAAAATGTTAAAGCAGTGTATAGGTAGTGGGACAGATGAAGCTTTACACATTTATGCTACTAATAATGAGATTAATATTCACAATACTGAAATGGTTATTAAACTGTCCAGTGAACCTAAGTTAATTGAAGCACAAGATTTTGAAAAAAATAAAGCTACAGGAAAACTAAGAAAGAAAACAGCAAATTTTTCACAAACTGATATTTGTCTCCCAACTTCAATTCTATTAGCTGAAGGAGCCCGCGTAATGCTGAAAAAGAATGAAGCCGTCAATGATGGCTTGGTAAATGGGGTAATGGGCACTATTGTCAGCATTGCAGAATTTTTAGAAGGGTCTTTGCCGAATGTTATTTTTATCAATTTTGACAATGAGAGAGTAGGAAAAAACGCTAAGATTCAAAAAACAATAAATGGGAAAAGATGCGTTGGATTGGAACCATCTACAGAGGACATACCATTCAAAAATGGAACGAGAAAACAGTTTCCTTTGCAGTTAGCATGGGCATGTACTGTTCATAAAGTTCAGGGTTTGACAGTTTCACAAGCAGTTGTGGATTTGAATAAATGCTTCACTTATGGCCAGGCATATGTTGCATTGAGTAGAGTTACTACAAAAGAAGGGCTTCATATATTACCAATTGATGACAAAACACTTGGTAAAAAAATATACTGTGATCCTGATATCATAAAAGGCATAAAAACAATGAAACATTATCTGACTGAAAATGTAGAAGCATCATCTGAAGAAACACTTGTAACTATTGTTTATCACAATATCCAAGGACTAAGAGCTCATAAAAATGATTTAGTGGCTAATTCAGACTGTTCAGATGCAGATTATGTCTGTCTGACTGAAACATGGCTTGAATCTTCCTCTGATCATGTTTATCTTCCTAACTATGATTTTTATCACCAACCAAGATCTGCAGCCTACACACCGACTAATTCTGTGTTTATGAATTTGCAAGCTATGGGCCACGGAGGAGTTGGAGTATATGTAAAAACAGATTCTGAATATGAAAATTGTAACATTACCGTGGAAAATCTAGAATGTATGACTTTCAGAATCCCCACCATGAATGTCCTTGTGGCAACAATATATAGAACTCAGAAGTATCAAATTGGAATATTTCTTAAAACATTTATTTCGTTTGTAAGCAAATTGACTGAACTTTCAAACAATATCATTGTTTTAGGTGACTTTAATCAAGACATATTAAAGGGAGAAAGATCCATACTGGACTATATGACTTCAAAAGGATTTCAACAGCTAGTGGAAGAGGCCACAACAGAAGGTGGTACATTGATTGATCATGTCTATGTCAAAGGTTGCTCAAAAGTAGAAGTTAAAGGCATTCCAACTTACTACAGTTATCACGATGCTGTATCCATAATGCTTAAAGATAGCCGATAAGTATCATATATATATATATATATATATACTGTATATGAATATAATTGGTACCTGTAAATGACACTGCGAGTTAAGCAAGCAACAACAACGAAACGCACCATACACAGATGAAGGGCCGGGTGGGATAGGAGGGGTCCCGATCCCGAAATCCTGGACTGGGGGGGGGGGGGGGGAGGAGGAGACTTTTCTCTTTAAACTATTCAGATTCCAAAGATTGGTGAAATAATATCCTTCCCCCCTCCCTGTACCCTTACCCCTCCCCCACCAAGTAAAATTTATACATAATGTCACATATCAAAAAGCCATTTTAACCGATAAGTGCAAAATAAACTGACAACTCCATGGCAAATAAGAAAAAAGATAAAATGGCAAACAAAAGTACACAAAACACAACAGGGGGGAAAAGCTGATCAACACGAACTCCACCTAAAACGATCTCAATTAATTTGTTTTCTATTTCAGATCAAACCAAAAGACTTCAGTGGTGTGCAAGATTACTTGAATGTTTGACTAATCAAACTATTGTTTAAATATGTCATATTTGGATGATTTTAATATTAATACAGAAAGAAGTCTTCATTTATTCCACTTAGTGGTGTGACATTTTTTTTAAAACCATATTTATATATTTATTGTTACATTCTTTTAATTTGTAAATAATATTTCATATATAATGTCTCATAAGCCAGATGTTTTGCTTGATATTGATTGTTTATTACGTATGAATATTGTGTATGAATTCTTTTTTTTTTTTATTGCAAACAATTCGTGTCACTTCAATAAATATATTTACTGTCTATGTCCAATTATTTAGTCACAATCATTTTCGTTCAACATAAGGATTACCTCCAGTAAGATATCATTGTAGTTGATAACAATAAACTATTGTTGGCAGATATTTTTAAGTATGAAATAGTAGAGTAACAGTTTTGCGGTTTTCAAGAAATCACTTCAGGTTACATATCAATATATTTAAAACACCATCAGTCCTATACTATTGAAATCTGCAAGCTATGGTATATGGCTGGTTGATTGATTGGTTGGTTGATTGGTTAAACACGTTAGTTAAACATGTTGGTTAAACACGTTGGTTAGTTAAACACGCAAAAGAGGTTCAATTAAAACAAGCGAAAAAAAAAAACCCAGACATCTTGGATCCCGTATTTAACACATGAAACGGAAACTTGCATTAATTGATTGATTGGTTGGTTTGTTGGTTAAACACGTTGGTTGGTTAAACACGTTGGATAGGCTCAATTAACACAAGCGAAGAAAAAAGGAACCTTGGATCCCGTATCAAACACATGAAACGTAAACATGCATTGATTGATTGGTTGATTGATTGGTTGGTTGGTTGGTTGGTTGGTTGAACACGTTGGTTAAACATGTCGATTAAACACGTTGGATAGACTCAATTAGAACAAACGAAAAAAAAGACATTGGATCCCGTATTCAACACATCAAACGGAAACAAACATTGATTGATTATTTGGTTTGTTGGTTAAACACCTTGGTTGGTTAAACACGTTGGATAGGCTCAAATAACACAAGCGAAGAAAAAAAGAGACCTTGGATCCCGTATCAAACACATGAAACGTAAACATGCACTAATTGATTGATTGATTGATTGATTGATTGATTGATTGATTGATTGATTGGTTGGTTGGTTGGTTGGTTAAAATCGTTGGTTAAACATGTTGGTTAAACATGTTGGTTAAACACGTTGGATACTTAAACAAGCCAGAGAAGAAAAAAAGAAATTGGATCCCGTATGAAACACATGAAACGGAAACATCCATTGATTGATTGGTTGGTTAAACACGTTGGTTGGTTAGTTAAACACATTGGTTAAACACGTTGGTTTAACACGTTGGTTAAACACGTTGGTTGGATAGGCTGAATTAAAACAAGCGGGAAAAAAAACCTTGGATCCCGTATGAAACACATGAAACGGAAACATGCATTGATTGATTGGTTTGTTGGTTGGTTAAACACGTCGGTTGGTTAGTTAAACACGTTGGTTAAACACGTTGGTTGGATAGGCTGAATTAAAACAAGCGGAAAAAAAACATTGGATCCCGTATGAAACACATAAAACGGAAACATGCATTGATTGATTGGTTAGTTAAACACGTTGGTTAAACATGTTGGTTTAACACGTTGGTGAAACACGTTGATTAAACACGTTGGTTGGATAGGCTGAATTAAAACATGCGAAAAAAAACAACATTGGATCCCGTATGAAACACATGAAACGGAAACATGCATTGATTGATTGGTTGGTTGGTTGGTTAGTTAAACACGTTGGTTAACATGTTGGTTAAACACGTTGGTTAAACACGTTGGAAAGAGTCAATTAAAACAAGCGAAAAAAAGAGACCTTGGATCCCGTATTAAACACATGAAACGGAAACTTGCTTTGATTGATTCATTGATTGATTGATTGATTGATTGATTGATTGATTGTTTAATTGATTGATCGATTGATTGATTGATTGATTGATTGATTGATTGATTGATTGATTTATTGATTGATTGATTGATTGGAATTCAAACACTCATAAAACTGTTTAAATAGTGCCAAAAAACACATAATTTAATGACCTTGACCTTTGACCTTGTGACCTTCGTCAAGGTCATTGCTCCACAAGGTCATTGCAAAAGATCGTATGGGTCAAGGACCTTTTGTTAAAGAGTTTTGCCTAAAAATGGCTTTTTAAAAACCATCAATGGGAGTTATGTCCCTTACATGATGGTAAAATCAGTATAGTCATAATGTAAAAAAGTTGCCCCTTGAAGTACCAATCATTTTTCACTGCTTAATTTTTCTGTATCTATAACCGTTCAATAGTTATAGGGAAATGAAAAACTTTTGAAAATCTAAAATATGACCTTGACCTTTGACCTTGACCTATATTTTCTAGTTTTGGTCCAATGAACTCAAATCTGAAGACCCGCAGTCTTTATGACTTACGGTTCATGAAATTTATATGCATATCGAAAATTTAAATATTCAAGTGGAAATAACTCCTATAATAGGTCACTGGATCGCTTCGGTTAAAGTTATTTGAAGTTGTAACTTTTGGCAAGGAACATTTAAAAAAAAACCATTTGCCGCTAAGTCTTATAGTTTATGAGGAGTAGTGATAACAGTGTTTTTTGTAATTGGGGAGATAACTCCTATAAGGTAAACAGTAAACCTTGGTTATTCTAATACAAGATAGATATTATACCCCTGATACATGATACTAAAGATCATTTGGATATGTTGCGTACTTTTCTTGATTTTTGACTTTGAAAACGGACGAGGAAAAAGAATAATAATAATAATAATAAACAAACGAAATACAGTAAGGTCTTTCCATTTAAGAAAGGAAAGACCTTAATAATAGGGAAAAAACTGGAGTTGTCGTTCGTTTAACGTTGATAGGATAGATAGCACACAAACTACATTCAGTTGTAAGTGGAGGGTAAAAAAAATGGGGGGGGGGGCAAAAGGGGGTCTCGGGGATTTTTTTTTTTTTTTTTTTTTGTATTAACGGAACAGAATGGTTAAAAAGGCCTTTTTACAATATAAATCAATTGCTTTCAAAAAGCAATTGTAAACGGTCTTTCCCCCTTTGAAACAGATTGATTGGGGGGGGGGGGGGGGGGGGGGTGTTTGTTTGTTTGTTTTGTTTGTTTGTTTGTTTGTTTGTTTCTGTAAGGGGTCTAGTATTGTGTTACCGGAGAAGTTTCATGTTTAGTTTGGAAAGTTTTTATTTTATTTTAGGTCCAGCGCGCGCGCCAGATTGAGGAGACACCACGTGACGCGTGTTTATATTAAGAAAAACTTAGACTTTTTATTTCTCTTTAGGTCGGGACGTTGGACAGACAACATCTATAGAGATGGAATGTACACAATGTAATTTCTTTGGTCATTATAGGAAATTGACATTTTGATCACAGTTCACCAGCAGTGCATGATTTGGATTTATTTGATCCGGTGTAACTTTAAAACACGTTTAAGGATTATTTTCTTAAAATGTACATTTTTCAGCACCAGTTTGTAACAGATAAGTTTTTCAATCCAGGAGCGGACATTTTTATTGTAGGATTTCATTGAGAATTACGGACCTAGCAAGCGATTTTTACGGCATTGCCATTCTTTTTCTCTAGGAAAAGTCTTGAGAGATATCGGCACCACGTTGTTTTATGAACCTTTAGTACATGTATGCCCTGCTGACTGTAAATTTTGGGATCGATTGGACTTGTAGTTTCAGAGTTTAAGTGATAACAAGGTGGTGGATTTTTTTTTTCAGAAGAGATGTAAGAACAATATTAAAGTTCAATTCTTCTTGAATAATTGATAGGTCTTTCCTTCCATTTTCTTTTAATTATACTGTCATAAATAAATATATCATATATATTGATTGATTAATTTATTGATTAGTTGGTTGGTTGGATGATTGGTTTATTAATTAAACACTTGATATAGGGTCTCTTGAAACAAGCGAAAAAAAAGAGACCTTGGATTCCGTATTAAACACATGAAACGGAAACATGCATTGATTGATTGGTTGGCTGGTTAAACACGTTGGTTGGTCAGTTAAATACGTTTGTTAAACATGTTGGTTAAACACGTTGGTTAAACATGTTGGTTAAACACGTTGGTTGGATAGGCTCAATTAAAACAAGCGAAAAAAAACCTTGGATCCCGTATGAAACACATGAAACGTGACATGCATTGATTGGTTGGTTGGTTAAACACGTTGGTTGGTTAGTTAAACACGTTGGCTAAACACGTTGGTTAAACACGTTGGTTAAACACGTTGGTTTGATAGGCTCAATGAAAACAAGCGGGAAAAAAACCTTGGATCCCGTATGAAACACATGAAACGTGACATGCATTGATTGATTGGTTGGTTGGTTAAACACGTTGGTTGGTTAGTTAAACACGTTGGTTAAACATGTTGGTTAAACACGTTGGTTAAACACGTTGGTTAAACACGTTGGTTGGATAGGCTCAATTAAAACAAGCGAGAAAAAAAAACCTTGGATCCCGTATGAAACACATGAAACGTGACATGCAATGATTGATTGGTTGGTTGGTTAAACACGTTGGTTGGTTAGTTAAACACGTTGGTTAAACACGTTGGTTAAACACGTTGGTTAAACACGTTGGTTGGATAGGCTCAATTAAAACAAGCGAAAAAAAAACCTTGGATCCCGTATGAAACACATGAAACGTGACATGCATTGATTGATTGGTTGGTTGGTTAAACACGTTGGTTGGTTAGGAAAACACGTTGGTTAAACATGTTGGTGAAAGTCGTTGGTTAAACACGTTGATTGATTAAACACGTTGGAAAAGGTCAATTAAAACAAGCAAAAAAAAACAACCTTGGATCCCGTATGAAACACATGAAACGTGACATGCATTGATTGATTGGTTGGTTGGTTAAACACGTTGGTTGGTTAGTTAAACACGTTGGTTAAACATGTTGGTTAAACACGTTTGTTAAACACGTTGGTTAAACACGTTGGTTGGATAGGCTCAATTAAAACAAGCGAAAAAAAAAACCTTGGATCCCGTATGAAACACATGAAACGTGACATGCAATGATTGATTGGTTGGTTGGTTAAACACGTTGGTTGGTTAGTTAAACACGTTGGTTAAACATGTTGGTTAAACACGTTGGTTAAACACGTTGGTTGGATAGGCTCAATTAAAACAAGCGAAAAAAAAACCTTGGATCCCGTATGAAACACATGAAACGTGACATGCATTGATTGATTGGTTGGTTGGTTAAACACGTTGGTTGGTTAGGAAAACACGTTGGTTAAACATGTTGGTGAAAGTCGTTGGTTAAACACGTTGATTGATTAAACACGTTGGAAAAGGTCAATTAAAACAAGCAAAAAAAAACAACCTTGGATCCCGTATGAAACACATGAAACGTGACATGCATTGATTGATTGGTTGGTTGGTTAAACACGTTGGTTGGTTAGTTAAACACGTTGGTTAAACATGTTGGTTAAACACGTTGTTTAAACACGTTGGTTAAACACGTTGGTTGGATAGGCTCAATTAAAACAAGCGAAAAAAAAACCTTGGATCCCGTATGAAACACATGAAACGTGACATGCATTGATTGATTGGTTGGTTGGTTAAGCACGTTGGTTGGTTAGTTAAACACGTTGGTTAAACATGTTGGTTAAACACGTTGTTTAAACACGTTGGTTAAACACGTTGGTTGGATAGGCTCAATTAAAACAAGCGGAAAAAAAACCTTGGATCCCGTATGAAACACATGAAACGTGACATGCATTGATTGATTGGTTGGTTGGTTTAACACGTTGGTTGGTTAGTTAAACACGTTGGTTTAGCATGTTGGTTAAACATGTTGGTTAAACACGTTGGTTAAACACGTTGATTGGTTAAACACGTTGAGAAGGTCAATTAAAACAAGCAAAAAAAACAACCTTGGATCCCGTATGAAACACATGAAACGGAAACATGCATTGATTGATTGGTTTGTTGGTTAAACACGTTGGTTGGTTAGTTGAACACGTTGGTTAAACACGTTGGTTTAACACGTTGGTTAAACATGTTGGTTAAACACGTTGGTTGGATAGGCTGAATTAAAACAAGCGGAAAAAAAACCTTGGATCCCGTATGAAACACACGAAACGGAAACATGCATTGATTGATTGGTTTGTTGGTTGGTTAAACACGTTGGTTGGTTAGTTAAACACGTTGGTTAAACACGTTGGTTAAACACGTTGGTTTAACACGTTGGTTAAACACGTTGGTTAAACACGTTGGTTGGATAGGCTCAATTAAAACAAGCGAAAAAAAACCTTGGTTCCCGTATGAAACACATGAAACGGAAACATGCATTGATTGATTGGTTTGTTGGTTGGTTAAACACGTTGGTTGGTTAGTTAAACACGTTGGTTAAACATGTTGGTTTAACACGTTGGTTAAACAAGTTGGTTAAACACGTTGGTTGGATAGGCTGAATTAAAACAAGCGGAAAAAAAACCTTGGATCCCGTATGAAACACATGAAACGGAAACATGCATTGATTGATTGGTTAGTTAAACACGTTGGTTGGTAAGTTAAACACGTTGGTTAAACATGTTGGTTTAACACGTTGGTGAAACACGTTGGTTAAACATGTTGGTGAAACACGTTGGTTAAACACGTTGGTGAAACACGTTGGTTAAACATGTTGGTTAAACACGTTGGTTAAACACGTTGGTTGGATAGGCTGAATTAAAACAAGCGAAAAAAAACAACATTGGATCCCGTATGAAACACATGAAACAGAAACATGCATTGATTGATTGGTTGGTTGGTTGGTTGGTTGGTTAAACACATTGGTAAAACATGTTGGTTAAACACGTTGGTTAAACACGTTGGAAAGTGTCAATTAAAACAAGCGAAAAAAAGAGACCTTGGATCCCGTATTAAACACATGAAACGGAAACTTGCTTTGATTGATTGATTGATTGATTGATTGATTGATTGATTGATTGATTAATTAATTGATTGATTGATTGATTGATTGATTGATTGATTGATTGATTGATTGATTGATTGATTGATTGATTGATTGATTGATTGATTGATTGATTGATTGATTGGTTGGAATTCAAACACACATAAAACTGTTTAAATAATGCCAAAAAACACATAATTTGATGACCTTGACCTTTGACCTTGTGACCTTCGTCAAGGTCATTACTCCACAAGGTCATTGCAAAAGACCGTATGGGTCAAGGACCTTTTGTTAAAGAGTTTTGCCTAAAAATGGCTTTTTTAAAACCATCAATGGGAGTTATGTCCCTTACATGATGGTAAAATCAGTATAGTCATAATGTAAAAAAGTTTCCCCTTGAAGTACCAATCATTTTCAACTGCTTAATTTTTCTGTATCTATAACCGTTCAATAGTTATAGGGAAATGAAAAACTTTTGAAAATCTAAAATATGACCTTGACCTTTGACCTTGACCTATATTTTCTAGTTTTGGTCCAATGAACTCAAATCTGAAGACCCGCAGTCTTTATGACTTACGGTTCATGAGATTTATATGCATATCGAAAATTTAAATATTGAAGGGGAAATAACTCCTATAAAAGGTCACTGGATCGCTTCGGTTAAAGTTATTTGAAGTTGTAACTTTTGGCAAGGAACATTTTAAAAAAAACCATTTGCCGCTAAGTCTTATAGTTTATGAGGAGTAGTGATAACAGTGTTTTTTGTAATTGGGGAGATAACTCCTATAAGGTAAACAGTAAACCTTGGTTATTCTGATACAAGATAGATATTATACCTCCGATACACGATACCAAAGATCATTTGGATATGTTGCGTACTTTTCTTGATTTTGGACTTTGAAAACGGACGAGGAAAAAGAATAATAATAATAATAATAATAATAATAATAATAAACAAACGAAATACAGTAAGGTCTTTCCATTTAAGAAAGGAAAGACCTTAATAATAATAATAATAATAATAATAATAAACAAACGCAATACAGTAAGGTCTTTCCATTTAAGAAAGGAAAGACCTTAATAACATGAAAAGAAAATGGCAGAAGTGTTTACGTTTCTTTTTATTGTATATGTATCTCATATTGTTTGAATCAAATAATGCCTATGAGAAAAGTATTTATAACTTAGGTTTAACTAAAATTTGTTATTCTTCAGGTGGCGAAATATTTTACTGAAAAGAGAGATTATGATATGATTTTTTTTTAAACATGATTTACTTTTTTGTGCAAATCTTCAAATTGATATTTTCCTGAACTTTTTTTTATTTTTTATTTACAGCAATCATACATTTAAGTTGCGATTTCGAAGATGATTGGTGCAATTGGTCATCTTACGGCTCCTATGATTTTTATTGGGACCGTGGTTGGAAGAAACCCTACGTTGATCATACTACTGCTTGTGAGTTTACCGTTCAATTCATTTATTTATCTTTACAAAGATAAGCCTGATTAGCATTTGTACAACTTACAACTTCTAACTTGTAAAGAGGGTCGGTTTTACGACACAAGAGATGATTTTAGCTTTCCAAATGTGAACTTTACATTTCGAAGTAGCAACATTCCAGCAGCACCTGCATACGTGGTATTTATCTCCGAATCGATACGATATTCCCGTGCTTGAATTTCCTATCATGATTTTCCTGATAGATGGTTGCTGCTCACAAGGAAGCTATTAAATCAAGAGTTCCAAATTGTAAATTTAAATCATCCCTTCGTAAATCCTACGAATGCCATCATGAGTTGGATGGCCGTTATTGAATAACCGTTTCAAAATGATATCGGATATGCTCCTTCCGTCGGAATTACAAACCCCCTTCCCTTCTTGAGTATGACTTTCCGAATTCGACTATTTACCGGATTTGGTATCACATAATCAACACCACGGGGGTCAAATAATGTGCAGGATCTGCTTACCCTTCCGGAGCACCTCGGATCAACCCTAGTTTTTGGTGGGTTTCGTGTTGCTTATTCTTTAGGTTTCTATGTTGTGTCATGTGTACTTTTGTTTGTCTGTTTGTCTTTTTGTAATTTTTAGCCATGGCGATGTCAGTTTATTTTCGATTTATAAGTGTTTGACTATCCCTCTGGTATCGTTCGTTCCTCTTTTGTATATTTTAATGAAACAGAGAGGCGAAAGATACCAAAAGAACAGCCAAGCATATTAGTCTAAACCCAACTGATACGAACCCAACCAAACACTGACAGATATGAATGATACTTTGTACAAGACCGACACGTACTCACCTTTCAACTGTAAACTCGAAACTTGCTTGTCAGAAAAGAAGTAAATATTAATTATTAACCTTCAATTCGTTCACGCCTGTAATAACAGGAGTAGGTTTATAACTTACACACAAATGTTCGTATGTTATGTGTATTTATGTTGCAAAACTTCACTAACCAACTTTTGATCAAATATAAAATTCTGTTAAGCAGTACGTGAAACAAATTTGTCAGAAAGATAGGTCAGACTAATGAAAGAAACAAAACCAGACGCACAGACAGACAAACAGACGGACATTGCAACTGTAATTAACAATGCCCCCTTTCCTACCACTATTATAGCAAGATTATAATTTCAAAATTTCTCTACGAACCTTTTTCACGTCTGTATTTCCATATAAATTTGAGCCAAATAAATACTCCTATTTTAAATTTTACCATTTTTCTCATTTTTTTTTATATAACTGAAGGTCCAGATTTTAAGATATAAAAGTAAAGTAATTTAATTCTAATGCAATTTGGCTGTAACCCTTTTTGTCAAATCCACAGTTGACCAGGCGTTACTAAGAAGGGACCCGCCCTGAATTCGCCGTTTTAATAATGTAATTTTATCCGAATTTGAAGCGTACAGGTAATGTTTTAACCTCAAGTTTGTAACTTTTCATTTAATGACGTCACGTTTAGCCATGACGTCTTTGTGCCAAAATCATTCATGAGTTTTTAAGGATTTTTTCTATTTGTCAAATTTTGCGCGTCGCAAGTAAAACTGCATTTGCAACCGTCAAATCTACAATTGACGGTGGCAACTCTTTAACTACAGTACTGTTACTCCTTAAGTTTAAAATTTCATAACGTATATTTCATAAACAAAAGATGGCAATAATTTCAATTTTTTTAATACTTTTGAATGTTACACTAGAGAATTTTACTTTTCAAACGAAACTTACGTACGTTAACGCAAGCAACTTAGGCTAACAATTATACGGACTTATAAGACATAATATAAATTGTGGTTGTCTCCCTTCGCCGGTTCTGTATTTTAGATTTTGAACAGTCGGATAGGTATAATTTTGTTTTAATTCTTAAATAACATTCATGTAACAGGCACGGACACTTCGATTTTGTTTGGGTGGGGTCGGTTTGGGAGGGGGGAGGGGCTGCTGGGAATTTAAAATGAAGATATTTTTGCCCATTAGATAATATTCAAAACAAAATTTCCACGTCAGACAGGGTCTCCCCCTCCCCCATAATTTTTTTTTATCTAAATGATCGATGACTTAATAATCACAAATTAAATATAGAATAACCATACATTGTCTTGAAATATCAATGGTATTGGTACAGGCTTAGAAACAGGAAGAAAGCGAGACTGTTTCTAAGCATTGATATTTCGAGACAATGTATAGTTGTTCTATATTTATGAGTTAAACATAAGGTTATTTTTATAAAATCATATCTATTTGGTAGGGGGATAGATCAAATTTGAAATAAATAGGCAGGACCCTCGAATTAATGATGAAACCAAGTTTGGAAAAGTATTTACAACTAGAGGCTCTCAAGAGCCTGTATCGCTCACCTGACTCTATTTAGGTTTTTGAATTCATATAAAAAAAGATAAAATTTGACTACAAAGTAACAACACTTGGTCAGCACCAGATAAGAAACATTCATGCTATGTTTGGTTTCATTCCATTCAGTGGTTCTCTAAAAGAAGACATTTGTATGTATTTCCCATAGGTCCTATGTTAAACTAAGTCCCCCGCTGGCGGCCATCTTGGATAATGGATCGGCTACAAAGTAAGAACACTTGGTCAGCACCTCATAAGGAACATTCATGCCATGTTTGGTTACATTCCATTCAGTGGTTCTATAAAAGAAGTCATTTGTATGCATTTCCCATAGGGTCCTATGTTAAACTAAGTCCCCTGCTGGCGTCCATCTTAGATGATGGATCGGCTACAAAGTAACAACACTTGGTCAGCACATCATAAGAAACATTCATCCCATGTTTGGTTTCATTCCATTCAGTGGTTTTCTAAAAGAAGTCATTTTTATGCATTTCCCATAGGGTCCTATGTTAAACTAAGTCCACGGCTGGCGGCCATCTTGGATGATGGATCGGCTACAAAGTAACAACACTTGATCAGCATCTCATTAGGAACATTCATGCCATGCTTGGTTTCATTCCATTCAGTGGTTCTCTAAAAGAAGTCATTTGTATGCATTTCCCATAGGGTCCTATGTTAAATTAAGTCCCCCACTGGTGGCCATCTTGGATGATGGATCGGCTACAAAGTAACAACACTTGGTCAGCATCTCATAAGGAACATTCATGCCATGTGTAGTTTCATTCCATTCAGTGGTTCTCTAAAAGAAGTCATTTGTATGCATTTCCCAAAGGGGCCTAAGTTAAACTAAGTCCCCCGCTGGCGGCTATCTTGGATGATGGATCGGCTACAAAGTAACAACACTTAGTCAGCACCTCATAAGGAACATTCATGCCATGTTTGGTTTCATTCCATTCAGTGGTTCTCTAGAAGAAGTTCAAAATGTAAAATGTTAACGACGACGACGACGGACGACGACGACGGACGACGACGACGGACGCCAAGTGATGAGAAAAGCTCACTTGGCCCTTCAGGCCAGGTGAGCTAAAAAGGGCAGAGCCAAAAAATGGCCGCAAAACAAGATGATTGCAATATAGAAAAAAAGCATAGGTTGGCAAGCTTGGACAAAAAAGCCTCAATAAAAATTTCGTCTTAAAGTTTATCCATGTACCCCTCCCCTAAAAATAAAGGGGTTGCATCCTTATCAAAAACAATGGACGAAAGTAAAAGGTGTACAAAAAATAAAAAAATAACACATTTACAAAAAAATAATTTACCACACACGTTTTTGGTATTTGAATGTCAATTTTTCTTCCTGTCCGTCTTCCTTCTTCTCAAGACTGAGCGAATTATCGACTTCATTATACCAGAATACAAATACGTCTACATGGTCGGCATTCTATCGAACTGACGGAAAGGAATTCACCTATCATCATTGAAGGTCGAGTCAATTAAGATAAACGGTACTGTAGTTCCATTGGTTTAATTAAAGAAGTAAATAGGTGTTTGTACATAAGTTAACAGAGTAAAAGGTCGACATATTTTCACTAGAAAGGTTGACAAGTTGACCCTAGAAAGGTCTACAAGGTTGAAAAGTGTTAAGGTCAACCTGTTGAACAGACGATAAATGCATGATAGGTTGACCAGTTGACAAGTGTAAAGGTTAAAAGGTTGACAGGTTGACATGTTGAAAAGTCGATAAATCCTTAGGTCGACAGGTTGACAAGTGTGAAGACCCAAGGTTAACAGATTGACAGGTCGACATGTTGAAAATCGGTACATGCATAGGTCAACAGGTTGACAAGTGTAAAGGTTAACTCTCGTGTATTGTTGAATGATGTGTTGGTCTTGCAAAAAAAGAGGGCTGAATTTATAAATGATCTTGGTGAAGAACAAGCTGTTCCTAAGGTTGCAGAATATGTTTTTATTTCGTTCTTACAAATAAAATTGTCAATATGTAAAAACCTTGTCAGTCAATTATTCAAATTACAGTCCTTGCGGTTAATTAAGAAAGTACGATTCCTTTTCATTTTTTTATACCAACTCGTGTAGGTAAATGAGTTTAAACAGACTCAACTGATATACATTACAGCACGGGCTGTGATCTGAAAATTTGATTGTAAAAACTGAAAATTCTAAATATTTTTTTGGTTTCTCAGTCAGTTAACATGTTAAAGACTTTTCAGTCTGATTATTGGTATCTAGTGGCAAGTTTTACGTCGTCACTTCGAAATCATTTGTGTGCATCAAGTTTAATTTAAAATAAAGATGTTATACTGAACAATAATGATATATTAGTAATAAAAAAAATAAGATAATGACTCAGAAAAGAAAATTAACCTAAAAACCAACTAAAAAAGGCAAAGCTCAGGGTCATCGTTTCACGAATGTGAACTACCGAATTAAAGTATTTACCGGATTTTTTATAACATAATCAACACGAAGGGTGCCACATGTGGAGCAGGGTTGCTTAACCTGAGATCACCCCAGTTTTGGTGGGGTTCGTGTTGTTTAGTCTTTAGTTTGTTTTGTGTTATGTATTCTGTACTATTATTTGTCCTTTTGTCCTTTTGTTTTAAGCCATGGCGTTGTCAGTTTATTTTCAATCTATAAGGTTGACTGTATCTTTCCTCCCTCTTTTATCATTAAGCAGATATGGTCTGATAGCTACCCAAATTGAAACGACAGAAATTTTAAACGAATCAAATATGCTGCTCCATTCAGCTTACGTTGTCGCTTAGGAAATGCAACAGGAAAAAAATATAAAGATAACTATTTCCGAAAACCCTACTCGGCAAGGTTCACCTATTATGGTAATGTATTGTTTTGATTTACAGCTAAGACAGTACAACATTGCCTGTGACAGTCAATTTCTTAAGTTCATACGCTGATTGTCGTAAAAAGGTCCAATAATCTTAGCATCAAGTCACGTTTCGTTGACATAAATGGTTGAGATTGTATAACCAATTCTGCACCATTTTTTACCGTATCTCGCGTTTGGATTTTTTGTTCGAAACACCGACCTTTTCTTTTCTCGCGATAGCTTTCTTTTTTCTAGAGTAATTACCTTTCACCAGGGATGCTTCGAAGGGTAATAGTAACACAATGCTAGGTCTGTCCGTTCGTAACAAACCTCGTGACACTCTCGAATCTGCATCCTTCAAAGGATTCTAAACATGGCAAATTTATCACACCGCGATGTTTTTTTCACACTTGCCATATTGAATTTTCCAGGTAATACTTTTCTTGATAGATTGTGGCACACACGACACAGATCATTTATTAAAAAATAATTAAAAACTGAATCATAAGACAAAAAAATAGCATTCAAATAAAATAACACCCAAAACGATCTAAATTAATGATAAAATAATCCTGGTATTTCAATATGCCTAAATATTAGAAAAAACACTACACCCTACATGTATTTATTTTAATTACCTAAATTACTGAACTTGTAAAATGTCCTTCATCTTTGATCAACTTTATTCTTTTTAGAATAATTAAGTTCAAAACAATTTTTTTCCGTAAATTCTCTGAACGCGGCACGCGATATTCACAAATAATTTGAAAAGAAACTCTTTTAGTACGAAAATAGGAAACATTGTTAACTGCATATCATTCAAAATATACCTGTGTCCCCTGCGAACAAGGTTGGCATTTTCTTACGTTCGGATATAATACTAGTGTAAAAGTTCGGTTGTATAGTACGCTATTTTAAATACATTTGAACTAAATGGAAAAAGGGAGACAACCACAATTTTACAACGACCAAGTTAAGGTGTATTACGTACGTCAAAGTATATGATTTTTGTTTAATTTACAAGTTAAATGGCCAACGGGAGATAACAATGAGTATTTTTTTAAATGTTAAGGTATGTTACGTATTACGTACGTCAAAAACCTAAAATTCTCTAGTACGACATTAAAAACTGTTCTTTTGGTACCTAAGTTTTCTATATGTCAAATGAAACTAATATGCATGTCGATAAGAATCAAAATTTCTGATTGTGTATCATTATGTTCTAGCCTGATAATAGAATAATATGATGCCTGAAGATGGCATGTTAAACAAATGAAGGAATTTAAGTTTAACATATTTAAGGTGGCTTGGGTGTTTTCCTCCGTCTTAGATTTTTGCAGCAGCTAAAACTAATTGGTCTAGATCTTTAATGAAATGTGCAAAACTTTGAGAGAAGTATGCAATCCATGTGTTAAGCCTCGGTCACACCTTACCGGATAGCTCGAACGGACGCCTAACGGATAAACAAAAAGTTATCCGTTGACAAAATGTTTATCCGTTGGGAGTCCGTTGGTGTACTAAAGGACATGTAACGAATGCCTAACGGACACACAACGGACATTGAACGTACGTGAAACGGATACGTACCGGACAGAACGGACGTCGAACGTTCATCCAACGGACTTGTACCGGATAAAACGGACACCTAACGGAAGCGTAACGGTTAAAACGGATGAACAAAATAGTCTGATAATTAAAGGCAATGAACCATCTAAAAATTAAAGGCAATAAACCATGCGAAATTTCAATTTGCATTTGTCGGTTTTTCATCTGTTAGGCATCAGTTTCATCCGTTATCCTTCCGTAAATGTCCGTTTCACATCCTTTTTATCAGTTAGGCGTCCGTTAGGCGTCCGTTAGGTGTCCGTTAGGCGTCCGTTAGGCGTCCGTTAGGCGTCTGGTAGACGTCCGTTGGGGAATTGGTCTACCGGATCTCAAACGGATGCATAACAGTCCGTTTCACATCCTTTTTATCAGTTAGGCGTCCGTTAGGCGTCCGTTAGGCGTCTGGTAGACGTCCGTTGGGGAATTGGTCTACCGGATCTCAAACGGATGCATAACAGACACGTAACGAATACAAAACGGACGAGTACCGTACAAAATCGACGCCTAACGGACATTTTATCCGACGTCCGTTCAAAGTTTTGAACATGCTCAAAAAATTCCACCGGACAGAATGGACTGGACGACAACGGATAAAACGGACGCTTAACGGACATGCAACGGATACGGACGGACGCCTAACGGATAAGAACGGACGTCTAACGGACATGAACGGATTGAAAAAAAGTTATCCGTTAGGCGTCCGTTCGAGCTATCCAGTAAGGTGTGACCGAGGCTTTACACTTATAATGTTAACATAGAGATTATGTGTTTTGTCATATTTATGGCTGTATTTTCTAAAATACACAATATTTGCCAAATAAGGGGAGATACATGTAACTATGTTAAAGTACTGTTTTCAATCGAATGTTGTGTTGTGAATTTGCCTTTTTTGATATGTAGCATGAAAACAATTCCAGTCACCCCATTTTTTTCTTTTTCGTATCTGAAGGCATGTTGTAAGAGCTATTTTTTTACATTTCATCTTCAAATTTTACGGTGTAGTTTCCTTCCTCGGAATTTTCATGCATTATCTATTCAAAATTTTGGCAATTTTGCAAAACATGTAGCTTAAGAAAAAATCCGATGACCCATTGCAATTTTTTTTAAAAGCATAATAAAAAATGTCTTTAAAAAAAATAGTAAAACAAATCTATGGATTTAAATAAATCCGCCCCAACCACCTTAAAACTGCAAACAGCATCAATTTATGGCACACATAATTTCACTTATTCTTGATGTTTATGAACTAGCATGACGTTTCCTATCTCAGGATAGATAGTTAAACATACATTTAGATTTCGTTGAGATAAACCTTACTTGTACGTATGTCCTTAACAATTTAAAAAGGGACACTTATTCTAATGTTAAATTCCTGTAAGAGTCAGTCAACTTATGAAATTTGAATGTTAAAAATGCGATTATGTTCTTTTTGAAAAGTCTGTTAGTTTCGTGAAGAGGAATATTTGTCCTCGAATTTGAAGTTTTATGATTCGCCGTTTAATAATACTATAAAAAGGCCAATATTTCTTTTTGTTTTTAAAAAATATGCACTGGCCTGATACATTTGTATTACCTAAGCATGTTTTTTTTTTGTATAGTCTAGAAGATGGAAGGAACTATATTCTGACGGATAATTTATTAAAAATTAGCAATTTCTGTGGTTTGAAGAGATGAACAGGTTTCTTTAAATTGACATTATATATATATATGTATATATATATATATTCGACCTGTTAGTCAAATGTGTTTTGTTTAAATATACTTATTCACTTTTTTGGTCTTTTGGAAAATGTTGTTTGTGCTGTTTTAGACCCTTCTACAACGAAATTTGTTTGACATTTATACGTATAAAAATTGCGGTTTTGATCCAACGCAATCATAGGTTTGAACGTAGTTTTCAATTAAGACTCGTATAAATATATATATATATATATATATGAAAATGAAAATGTTAAATGTTATTGAAAAAGTAACACAGTTAATAAAAATCGGGAAGAACTTTCTTTTAAAAATGTTATGATTTTATAATCTAACCTGTAGAATAACAATAATTCTAACAAGAAATGAAGGGCATTTTTCATTACTTAAGGGCATACGATACAGTTTTGATTCTGTATTTACAAGATCATGAAAATTTGCATATAGGCTATTTTTTACCTGATTAAATCAAATATGTAATAAAAAATATACCTTCATGTGCTACTTTTTGAGTAAAATGAGGTCGAAATTTTGTATATTTGCTCGAAATTCAGATTTGTGGTCGTAATTTCTTTTTCGAAAGAAAGACATAACTTTTTTGTAATAAAAGATAAACACAAATTGTTTTTTGTTAAATAATCGGTAATTTCTGTATTTTATAAATATTCTAAAAACATATGCATTTTGTTATTCAGAAATAACTCATATTTATCAAATGTTCATGATTTGAGGAAAAAACGTCATTTTTTACTGCATGTTTATCAAAATTAAAAAAAATCCTCTATTTACAGTTTTATAACATTTAGGTCACATAATCTCCCTGCAAAATGAAACAAAATGCTGTTTTGAAAAATAGGGGTCCATGAACTCGTTTTCAAATTAAATCAGTTTGAATGATAAAAATCAGTCGAAAAATGCATCTTTTCCCGATGTGTCACAGTTTGACGTCGCGAAAATAACAAATTACGTTAGCAACGTCATTACCTTCCCTGTAACTGTATCGTATGCCCTTAAACAGTAATCGAGAAGAGTAACCACACGTTTTCTAGGTACACGTACAATGTTCAGGTAATGAAGTTAATCTCCTGTAATCGCTCGTTAACTACTCACTAAATAGAGTAAACGCGAGTTTACTACAGTAAATATAAGAAATGTCCTATTGACCGCGTTTACATAATTATAAAAAAAAACCATGTGTACTAGTAAAAATTGGAGTTCATGGGTGTGCCTACAAGGTAAGCGAACCTTTACCTGAAGTTGATATGCTTGGTCTGCGTTTAACTGTGTTTAAAATTATGTAGTCTTAAAATTTGATGTTGATATTGATGGATGGAAATCCAAAATGGTGATAAATAAATCAAAGATGGTGAGGTTTGTGCAGTATTCCCAAGTACAACATTTTTAACTACTGTTTTCAATTAAATTTGGTTTAACGCAAAATCGAATGAAATCTGTTAATATTTAAATACATATATGTATGCTACATTTTAGCTGCTTTAGGGACATTCGTATATATTCGTGACATTCGCGAAAGAAGGTGATATTGCAATACTAGAAAGTACATACATTACTGCCACAGAAAACCAATGTCTTGCCTTTTGGTATTTTACGACAAACTCTAGAGACAGTGTTCATGTACTTCAAAACGAAATGGAAATGCTTCAAATTTCTAATTACGATCATGACAGATGGCATCGTGTTCAAATCTCGTTAAAGACGAAATCATATAACCCATACAAAATGTATAAGCTTGTTTTCAAAGTGACACGTGGTGGCAAATATGGTTCATTTGGTGCAATAATAATTGATGACATCTTAATTGACAACCAAAAGTGTAACTGTAAGTATAGACATAATATGTTTTTAATGTATCTTTATCTTTGTATGTGTACATGCATGTTTCTTTAAAACACACACTGCACTGTAAACTTATCTGAATCACATTGAAAAGTGAAACAATACATCTGCACAAACAATACATTCATTTGACTTTAAACGTTTAGCGTTACGTGTAATATTTGCGGTTGATACCGGCACAACAGCTATCTGTTTAGGCGAATAATCATATACGTATTCTCTAATAGATAAGTGAATTAGATTTAAAAAACATATATCGCGATATATATTTCTTTCGCCATTGACGAATTTTAATCGCCACAATTATTTTCATTACCGCCAGCGGAAACTTAGTATTAGATAACATTATACAAAATGTTGTATATACAAAAATTGTATATGAAATGAATCAAATATCAACTAGGAATAATTTTGATACTTTGAACGACATCAGTATTTTACGACAGGTTAAACCCACCATTTTTTCATAAAATGCCCTGTACCAAGTCAGGAAAATGTCCATTGTTATATTATAGTTCGTTTCTGTGTGTGTTACATTTCGGATTTGTTTTTTCTCTTATCAATTAATGAATTTCAAATAGCGGTATACTACTGTTGTCTTTATTTATATCTACCTGTTTGACGTTTACATGCTGGTCAACTGGTGTACGTCAAAAGTGCGGTCAGAGTTAACATAAACCTAGCCATGTGCTTGTCAGGTTAAGGATTTTGTCCCAGTACTTTAAATCGATCAATCCTTTATAAGTTGATATAACATATTTAAATAAAATCGTTTAATAAAAATGAAGTGAATGCGGCTTTTAAATGATAAATGAATTTTTTGCTTCTTTGTTACATATGGTTTTTATCTTTTAAATGATTAAGATAATAACACATTGTTGACTGCTGTTCGCCTATTTTTGACAATTTCACCTTTCATGTCTGTTTGTTTTCTTCACATATCGTTGTCAATACAATGGAACTTGAGACGACTTTTATATAAGTGAGACGATTTTACTAGCATAAAACCTGTTCCAATCCATCTTTTATTACATAAGAAAATGTCTATACCAAGTCAAGAATATGACAGTTATCCATGCGTTTGATGAGTTTGAGCTATTGATTGTATGTTTTGATTAGGGATTTTCCGTTTTGAATTTTCCTCGGAGTCTGTACCACCTTAAACTTAATGTAAACAGCATAGCTCAAACGTACTTCTCTCATTCCCACATGTTAGATATTTTGAAAACGCAGCAATCAGTGACGTGTTAAAATAAATGGTAATTAACGACGATACATTGAATTTTGTCAAAACCAATTTTAAAATAATGTATAACAAAATAAAATAAAAAGTAAAACGGAATCTATTTCTCAGTGATCTAATGAACTGGTCATAATAATGTTTCATCAAAGAAACATATTTAAATTAAGATTGTATTAACATCACAAATCATTATCCGGAAAATAATTATCGAAATATTTTTACCCTGACTCAACTATGTATGTTTTATGTTTTATAACTGTTGATGTCGATGAATTTGGTTTTATATTTAGTCCGAATACACAGTTATCGTCCTTTGATTTCGTTGCCCACAAATTGAGTCCCTAGTGTGGATAGTGCGTTACTTGCCAATTGTTTTCGCATATCTCTTCCAAATGAATTTCTTCAAGTTTTATGCCTTAAAATGACACGGTAAAACAAATTGGGTCATGAATTTTACTTTACAGTAGTGATTTGGTCCAGCTGAAAAGGTTAAAAATTAGCACTTCGGAAGATGTTAAATGATTTCAAGACCCCCTTAACATACAATTGTTCATATTTTTAATTAGATCCGGGAAGGTTTTCTTTAACTTTGATATGATTTGTAGCAAAAGTAGTAGAACACACTTTAAAAATATTATCGAGAAAGCACAAGTGAGATTTTTTTTTATTTTCATTTATTGTCTTAAAGAAATGCACTACGAACTAACTGTGTACTCGGGCCATTATTTTTTTTCGTTTGGTTTGTTGTTTGTTTCTTTTAAATTTTCGGAAAGAAAAGGATAAAAGGGATATTAATACTAATCAGACATCTTTCTACTAGCCATCAAATAACATAATATTTGTAATTAAATTAGGTCGTCGCATGGCCTGTTTTGTTTGTTTGGCTTTGTATTTTGTTATAATTGTTTTGAAGCGCAAAATATCTATTTTTTTATGTATTTGACGATTAAATAGAAACATAACACTAAACATAGTATATGTGAAAACTCTATCGTTTAAGCTTCTGTTCTTGAATGCGACTTTGAAACTAGTTCATGTGGCTGGACAAATGATTATTCAAACCAACAGGTATGGAGAAAACAAAATGGTCAGTTTGCTAATGAGACTACGGGTCCACTGACCGATCATTCGACAGCATCTGGTAAGAACATAACAAGATGTATTGCCTTTTAATTCATTTTGACCATATTTTATTTCAGCCTTTTTAAGTCGTGATTTGTGTAAACGGAACAGACGTTTAAATGCAAGAAATTAAGTAACATTTTAATTTCCATAGATACATACATTTTTTTGTACGCGGGAAATGCATTATAGTTGGGGAAAGCTCTATGCTTAAATGTCTCATTTACACAAAAGTATGTAATACTTTAATAATATCTTGTAAATTCACTCATATATATATATACCTGGATTAAAATTGTGTGTATCGGGATAATATAATGTTTCGTCTACAAAAGACTTATCAACAGCGCTCGAAAATAAATCTAAAAAGGCCTCATAGAGTACATAGATAAAGAGCATTGAGGACCAATAAAATGAAAAATAGCATTTATTTATAGATTATGAGAATGAGAAAACATAAAAAGTGCCACTGAAAATTTTAAAGGCGTGTTTTTTGGGGGGTTTTGTTATATTATATCCGCACACACATTATTTAATACGTGCATAAAGCTGTTTGGTTAATGATAAGATGTCTAGTAAAGTAGATATTTGACAGAAATTACTGTGTTGTTAATTTAAGAATGAATGTGAATATCGACAAAATAGTTCAGTCATTTCTTGATACTCTGTATTAAGTGATTATGGACTTTCCAAATTGATTTTCCTCTGAGTTCAGTATTTTTGTGATTTTACTTTTTACTTATTTTCTTTAAAAAACATGTTATCAAAAGTCATTGAGTTTCTGAAGTAGTGAGATTGTAAATTCCATCGATGACAATGACTGTAAGAGCATATTCTTTGTTTTACTTTTTCACTTACTCATACATATCCAAGATGTCTTCGGTTTCCAAGTTTTTATAAAATAGTATTTCACAAGGAGGATTTGCGTTTGTAAATACGTTTTAAATCTTTTAACTATTTTGAACTTAAGTATCACTGCAGGAAAATACATTTTGCAAAATGTGTACACACTGTTTATTCGTAAATAAAGTATTCTAAAAGCAATACAAGTTTTCTCAATTTTTTCAATAAAATGAAATTATAAACAGCTGTCACATAATGTCATACAAATTTGAAGTTCATCGGAAAATGTATGTACCAAGTTAGGAATATGACAGTTGAGTTCCATTCGTCCGGTTGGATGAAGAGACAAACTACGAGCAAACAACATTATGGCCACCGCCTATAATGGCTAAAAGATACATTTAAGTGTCTTCTTACTGCTTGCTTATTCAGTAAGAAATGTAATGATTGGCAAAAAAAACAATTGTAATTAATGACTTAGTCATTTAAACAAACTAACCACACATCGATATTACAACAATTGAGGTTAGTATGTTGGTAAAGTTTTCATCTACAATGTAATTGGGTACTATGACGTGTTTCAATGTACGTACAAGTGACTCTACACACAATTTGAAGTAAGGTTGAGTGCCAAGGCGCGTTTGAACCCTTACGCAAAATACAGTAAGTTGACTTTCAATAATCCGACTTCATTGCATCCCTATCCAAATGATCTTTAATTCAATCAATTATCTAGGGATAGATTACGCATGAACTGGAAGTGTTCTGTTTTTTTAAGGACAAACATATCATCATTGAGCAATAACAAGGATTAACATTTTGGCTGACTGATTCGATTAACAAAAACTCTTATGCACATGAAACGGGTAACAATGGTGATCAACATATTATTTGTAAACTTTGGTATGAAATCAATTAGACCTAGAAATTTGAATCACACGCGTTACTTTTATAAAATTATGAATGGATATGGGGAATGTGTCAAAGAGACAACAACCCGACCAAATAAAAAAAAACAAAAACAGAAGGTCACCAACTGGTCTTAAATGTAGCGAGAAATTCCCGCACCCGGAGGCGTCCTTCAGCTGGCCCCTAAACAAATGTATACTAGTTCAGTGATGATGAACGCCATACTAATTTCCAAATTGTACACAAGAAACTAAAATTAAAATAATACAAGACCAACAAAGGTCAGAGGCTCCTGACTTGGGACAGGCGCAAAAATGCGGCGGGGTTAAACATGTTTGTGAGATCTCAACCATGTTTATATCTATAATTATCTATGTTTATAATGTGTAATTGACCGACGACAGTCTTCGGAGATAACCTCGATGGTTAATAAGTTGGCATTTAGACTAAAATAAATACGAAATTACGAAACATATTCCATCCTCAATTTTATTAAGCCCGTGCATAGTCAATTATTTATTATAGACTTTTCTTCATTTGGATATTCCTTAAGTTATGTTATAAATCAAATATGATATTTGAGTCAAGTTGGTGAAAATGAATTAGGCAGCTAATGACTCTTTAAGTATATGCGCAGTATATCAGTAAATTGACAAACACTTTTATTTGACTTATTAAGTTTGACATAGATAACAATGCTGATATCTATGCGTTAAATCTGACATTGAAATTTGAATATACGCAAACATAGTATATATGACTGAAGACTATAGTGTAGTTCATCATTTTATTTGGACAATGGGTTATTAATTTTTGAGCAATATATAACAAAATAATATTTCTATCACTGTCAATACAGGCAAATCAGAAGTCGTAAAAAAATATGAAGTATCATGATCAGTTCTGTTCATTTAACTAGTAATGCTGATCTGCCAGTCAATAGTTCAAAGACTCTTACCTCGATGAATAATTTGAAAATCACACTTTCAATTTATCCATTGGATCAAGCTGCCGTCATTCACTTTTTGAATTCAAAAAATATACCTACCAGGAATTCTTGTTTATAAGTTAAATCATAATCCGCCTAGAAAAATCATCACATAATTTTGTATAGAAAAATAAAACTCAACAAATTTACGGTATTGGTCTGTGGTCGTCTCTTCGTTTAAACATACCTTGGTGCACATTTGTTTTTTTTCTAGTATACTGTATGTAGAACCCTCTTCCAATTTGCTAGACATTTGTTTTGCATGAACATGTAGAATCATCTTCAAAACAGTGTGGTCCTGGCCATTGATTGACGACCTAAATTATCCCATTGACTGGGACAGATTAGGTGAACGTTTGTCGGTAACAATCACTGCTCACTATGTACTTGTTAAAGACACTGAATCTGTGGGGTCACCAAAGGTTCTCAACACCTAAAAAAAGCAATTCGAAAAACGAATCCGGAATAATACGATGTGTTGATTTATGTCAATAATATAAATAAAAACATAAAGGTTATTCCTGAATAGTTTTTCGAATTATTTTATTATTAAAGGCGTTAAGAACCTTTGGTGACCCCACAGTTTAAATTCAATAATAAGTAAAAAGTGAGCAATGGTCGTTACAGACAAACGTTCACCTAATCTGTCCCAGTCAATGGGATAATTAAGGTCGTCAATCAATGGCCAGGACCACACTGTTTTGAATATGATTCTATAGAAATTGCGTTTTTCATCCAACGCAATTATAGTTTTCAACTTTGTTTTCAAATTATATAATGATGTTGCATTTTACGTTTGGGCTTGACATATATTTGCCCACGGATTTATATGATCCGTTCAACCTATTTAGACTCTGAAAAGTTCTTGAGTATATCCTCAATTTAAGGACATTATATTATGGCCTACCAAATACCTTGTAGATTTTTAACATCGCTGAAGAGGCAGTATTTGTGGAAATCCGGATATGGTGTACTAATATTTTAACCTTACTAAAAAACATCTTTTCGGCAAGTTTGTTGCTTTCTGTTTGATACTAAATTAATTATTAAGACCCATAATGTTACATCTGTGATTATTTTATTTAGTTATCGCCGATGGCAGTCAGCAAGGTTTAAGAACATCCGTCGTTCAACATCTTCGACTTGCTAATATAATGTGTTTTTTTTAAATAGACTTTGTCACTTTTTTAGTCGTTTTTGACTTTGTCACTTTTTTGGTCTTTATTTTTCTAGGCAGCGGATTTTATATGTATATGAGCAAACCAAGTCGAAAACAAACGCCTACTAGATACTTTGAATTTCAATACCTAAATCTAACATTATCAAGGAGATCATGTCTGACATTTTGGTATCAAATTGTTTACCAGAAAGCAGTATTACGTGTTAAAATTGGGGATAATATTGTCTCGAAGATAATTGGTAACCAGGTTTTTAATAAATGGATAAAAGCAACAATAGACCTGGACATTATAAAAGTGCCCACTATAAAATTTATAGGCAATATTCATGGTAATGGGGAGGGCGGAATAGCAATAGATGAAATTTCTCTAACAGAAGGAACATGCAAAGGTGAGTGATTTAAATAATTTAAATCCTCAGATGTTTACCAGTATACAGAATTCAACAACAAAACTGAAAAATAAATCAAAAATTGAATATATACCTGTTATGTGCCAAACCAAACATTTGGGCAATTTGAATAGTTCTTTGTGGTGTCTTTATTCTAAATGATGTAAACATGTATTACAAAATCCACAGATTATTCCTTAAATGAAGTTTCTGAGACATACATGAAGTTATTTGTTTCGGTCGTGCGAAAAATGAAAAACACATAAGAAAAGTATATCCACCAAAGTTTAAAAGAAGTAGATGCAATCAAATTTAGACAACAATGCGGCCTTTAATACTGAGAAAAATCCATACCGTATAGTCTGCTTAAATTGTGCTAGATAAATTATGAAACTTCCATTGAGAAAACTAACGGCTTAATTAATACAAAACAATTAAGACCAAGCTAATATAACAAACTATGTTTTGTAAGAACTTAAATCCTCCAACCCATACACTAGGATAGTGGTGCTGAAGCCCAACATAAGCATACACTATAAACAACAGTTGAAAATGGCTTATTAGATCGAAACAAAGCAAACAAGCACCCAACACAAAGAAACCAGAACGGACGTGACATGGTACTTACACATTCATATTAACAACGTACACATTGAATGTTTGATATGAGAGTACTCACAGTTACTTACAGCTACATGTGTTTAAAAACTAATTGCAACATCAGGTGTAAATAGTTGTCAATACACAGCCAACGTCAAAAAACAATAAGTGCGAATACGTCACTAAATGTCAGTTTTAACACAACTTAGTGCAATCAGTTTCGTACTGGTTATATAACTGTGAAACGGTGGTTGCAGATTTTTTTTTAAACTGACATTTTGATTAACACAGGCAAAGTATTGACATGTTGACTGCCATATGGATATAAAAAGTGAGAACACTTTGTATAGATATGATAATTCGTTATACATTTAATTTAAGTTTTGCATCTTAAGAGAATAAGTATCCCTTTGTAAATATTTGTGTAATTGCCTTTACAGGACTTATTGATCATAAGGAAATGTGTGTTGATTTGAACGATGATGCATCTAAGGAAACTTTTTGTCCAAAAGGCTATCTTAATTTCACGAATGCTGGATTATCATTTGACCCTGAAAGGAATGAATGTTCTGAACAATATAAAAAGACTAGAGCACGTATAGTTCAAAAATGTAATGATGAAGATGATGAACCACACAAATGTTCAATTGATTTGTCGACTGATATAAGTGCAAAACCAGAATGCTTCCAGTTACACGAATTTCGAATACGACATACATGCGAAGGTACTAAAATTGATACGACGAAAAGTATAACTGCACACAAATATGGTAACCGATAGCTCTTATGTTATGATCAATTTCAGGTTAAATAATACAAATTAAGGATGTTTATTCCTCTTGTTTTTAAATTGTTTGCCAAATATTTCGGAATCATCTGGGTTTATTCATGTAGTTCTAGTGTGAAATGTCGCCCACTTACTTTTTCCTTCTCTTTCATAATTTCGTTACTTGTAGTTTAATTGCAATAATTGAAATACTTATATAAAATCCTTGTATGTTTTTAAGAAAAATGTTTTTAAGGTGGCTCGTGGGTACAAAAATTTTAGCCAAAAATTAAACCTTTATTTTTTCATTTCAAATTTTATTTATTACACTATTAGTTGTTACATTATGATATGGTACAAAAAACAACCCCAAAAAATGATTTGGTTTGGCCCCAGATGACTTTAAAAATTGAAAAAGCTCCAAATTATCTCCCTTTGGTGCAAAAATGCCATTTTTTGGCCTTAAATTTGAAATATCTTTTTAACTCATCGGTGACCTATATTTTTTATTATTGTTTTCAAATAAGCTGTACATAAACTAAATAATTGTAAAATTTAAGCGATTTCTTATATTAGGTTATTTTTTTATTTTGATATTTCCTCTTTTTCTCCTATTATTTCAACAGAAAAAAAAGGACATTAACAAAAATGTATGCTTCTTCCAGAGGCAGATTTTAGCCTAAATTAACGGTGACCCCATTTTTTTATTTCATTTTTCTTTTAAGTATATGATAAAGTTTATTTATGAAAAAATATAGCGAAATCCTATATTAGAAAAAAAAATTCATTTATACCCAGGAGCCCCCTTAATGTTAATTCTATAAAAAAAAATCTAGGAAGAATCACTTCCCTCCGAATTTTCAATGGCTTAAGATCTCTTTAACAAGCACACACACCTAACGTCAAGCTTGTTATTTCAAAACAGAGTAGAGAACATCCTTAAAAAATACTGATAAGGAAAAGGAAGTAATAAATAGATTCGAGGCAATTGTGTGCTCCACCTAACCTCTTTCGAAATTATTAACATCTTTTTTATCAGCAATCAAAGCCGAGCATCAAAGTAATTGTGAAACTACCTGTTCTAGAGGTGGCGTGAATCAGATGTGAATATCAAAAACTACAAATAACTATTAGAGTATATATAATCTAAGACTCTCTCGTCTTGCAACAGTATTAACACATTTGACTTTTCTACACTTTACGCAAGTATTCCAAACTAAAAGACAAATCGTAAGAGTTATCATTGCTTTATTTCATCAAAAATAATGACGAACGTAGTATCGTAGGTTTGTAATAAAATGAGCTACACAACGGACATGACGGATGTCAGATGTGGAGCAGGACCTGCTTTCCCTTCTGTGGCACATGCTATCGTTCCCCAGTTTGACTTGGGTTCGTGTTGATCATTCTTTAGTTTTCTATGTTGTTTTCCGGTCTTGTGTATTATATTTTATCTGTTTGTCTTCTTAGTTTTTCGCGTTGTCAGTTTAATTTTGATCTCTGAGTTCCATTTCCCTCTAGTATCTTTCACTCTTCTTAGTTTATCAAAGTTAAAGGGAGGTAAACAAAACGTTTCAAACGAAACTTTAGGAACCGACTCATCTACAAAGAGAACGAGATCGGATGCGTTAATTGGTTAAGCGTCGTTTTACACTAATAATCTCATCGGTAATTTGTTAGGTCAGCCTTATAATCTGCTATCTAAATTAAGATCGCAGATCACGGACACATGTCAATTGTGATATTAACCACTTCACATTGTAAGGATTAACCAATTTGTGATAGTACCGTTATTGACTTTATTAGGATACAATAACGTCAGCGCGAATCGCGGGGGCATCATTTGCATTGTCGTTTGTTGTTTTTAAGTCATCTTAACGTATATCTATCTAAATCAAAGATTATCAAAAGATCAAACAAGCGCTACAAGACTTATACTGTAGACGCCAATTTGTGCGGTTTAATTATACCTCAGCACACTTAAAGATAATAGTCATAAGCAAAATAAAAAACAAAACAAACAAAAATACAATCGCAAAGTCCATAATCACATGGCAAAATCAAATAACAAAACACATTAAAAACAAATGGACAAGAACTGCCATATATTCCTGACTTGGTACAGGCAATTTCAAATGTAGAAGATGGTGTATTAAGGTGGTATGGGTGTCTTCCTCCATCTTGGTTTGTAAAAAACAGAGAACCAAATGTCCAGATTTTCTATCAAGTTAGCAAAATTTGATGCAGGAATGCAGATATTTAATGTGAATTTTCATTTGAATGAACCAATTTATAAGAATATAACTTATAAATATTAATATTTTTGCAAATGTTGAGTATTTTTGGTTATTTAAAAAAAAAAAAATGGCATTTTAAGGGGAGGTAACTCTAAAACATTGCCATTTCTAAAGGATTCTTCAATGAATTTTCCTATTTTGTGTTTTAGCTGGAAAAAAACGAACGGTGACCCTATCTTTTCTTTTTATATTCTCAAAGCATTGTCGGAAAGCTATCGTTTCCTTAATTATTTAACAATTCTATCATTTGTTTAGTTTCTCATCAGAAAATGGTGTTTTTTCCTGTATAATCCATACAAAATATGTCATTTTGTCACGTCCTGTAGCTTGAGAAAATGCGCGGTGACCTATAATTTTTATTATATTTTTCAACATATATCAATAGGAACTACGTTTTGGCAAAGTATGAACAAATTCTATCATTTTTATTTTAGACTCCCATACCATCTTAAACCTGGTTTTATAGCGCTAACGCTCTCACTTTGAGGACAGTCTCATCATATCAGTAATACCTATAAGTGAATAAAGCGCCGGTTTCCAAAATTTTCCAAACAGTAAAGATAAGGTTTACTAAAGTCTAAACAAAACTGTGGATATCTTGGGAGCTTAGTGAAATGACACGAAAGGAGAACAAATTGCACAAAAGGGACACACATGAATAAAGAATAAATATCTTAAAATTCAACATTACAAATCGAAAAGTCAATGACTTGTTCGATTGATTTAGTGGAATACATTCATTAAAAAACAGGCGTTATCTTAAATCGTGTTTGTATACTTGTAGGTTATGCACTAGCTTTGAAAACAGTCAGAAAGTTACAAAAGAAACCAAATTGATATTTATAGTCATAAGATGACATTTAATGACAATGCCATGAAAAAAAGGCGAAATAAATCTTCAACAATCATCAAGTAATCCTTGTACTGGACGTTTTAGGCACACATATTTGCTAACACAGTATATTAAAACAACCCATCATGAATATCGTATAATGTTAATATTTGTTTTCTCTTTTTTTTTTTTCTTCATCATATGAGTCTACTGCAGTTGTAACCTCTGTCAGAGATTCAGGTACAGATAGGAGTAACAAATTGTCACAAAATAACCACACATTATCGTTTTTACATTTAAGTTTTAAATGCACTTTCCATTTACTAGCCCTTGACAAAGTTTATGATATGCGTATGTGTCATAGCTTCATTGACCTAAATTCAAAATTTTACTTTTTAATGCATTGGAAAATATTATACTACCCTTTCAATGAAAAAATGCAATTTATGGATACAAGAAAGCAGGTTTTCCCTTTTTAGATTAAAAACATTGAATGCGTTATTGTATACCGTTATGTTTATAAATAATATCTTCATAAGTCTTTTTTTTTTCTTCAGCAAAGGAATCTACTACAATTTCACCAGCTGTAACCTCTATTAGAGATGCAGGAGCAGGTAGGAGTACAAAAATAGCACACAAAAACAAGTCTTTATATTTAGGTTTAACATTCACGTAATAATTGTCACTGACTTTCCTGATGTGCGTTCATATTCTTGTTTTCATTGAGCAAAATTCGAACTTAATTGTGACATTACTGTCAATGTCTAAGTTTTGTATCGGCCTAACAAAATGCCCCTTTACTCGTACATGTAGTTGTACATGTAAATGTTCCCCAAGCCACGTGTCCTGACTTTCTTAGACCCAAAATCATAGCAGACTTGCTGAGAGAGCTTATCTATCATTTAAAACAGGTTGTTTGTCTGAGTGATCTTGCAATGTTCATAGAAACAAACAATTCTGACTTGACACTGAATATCAAAACTCCATCAATAAATATAACAATATATGTTATTTGGAAACACTCAGACATATATTCATTTGCGGAACAAGAGGCAAAATACAAAGTCAGTTACTCCACTGGTATGAAATATTTTGCCATGCATGTGAAAAACTGTATGTTACATAAGCGGGTTATTACCACCTTTTCTCAAACGTCTGAACGGCCATGAAATGAGACTCACTAGGGAAAAAATTCGGATAGGACAATAAAAATGGTGGCCCTAAATGTGGTTCAAATCAAACATTTCTAACTGCTACAGCTAGATTTGTTAATTGAGATTCTGATGCATAGATATGCAGTTCCGTTGAAAATATCAAGAGTATGTACACTTTGAATGATTATTATTTTACAAGCATGGTTTGGTTTAGAATCTATATTACAATCAAGATTGCTTTAGTTAAAATAGAAAAGTTTATTAAGATTCAGTTAGCGTCAAACTGAAGAAGTGTGTTTACTGCTTTATTGTATATAAGTAAACATATATTTTCTGTAACTGTCAAAAGTGCTCCATTATCAACAAATGTGAATGGCTCTAGTGAATCAGAAATAGGTACATGTAATTTTTTGTTTTAGCAACCCTCTATCAAGAAAATCATGATAGGATTTTTGATAGAGTAAGACGGCAGATGTTGCCAATGAGACATCAGGCATACCCCTGTATTAGAGAGTTGATACTCCAATATAGCTCATATTCTAGGTGATGATCATGATGAGTTCATGACTTTTTAGTTGATACTCCAATATAACTAATATTCTGGGTGATGATCATGATGATTTCATGACTTTTTTCGTCTTCTGTATGCAAAATTAATCAATAGAAATGATACGATACGAAGATGAAAAGCAAAAGTTGAAAGCAAAAACACATGACAAAAACCCAGTTATCTTTTTACTTCGTGTATTTATAATATTTACACATCATACATGAATCATTTCAACTTACCAGGAATAGAAGATCATTCACAATGGTATGTATAATACCGTTTTTCCGTTTCACATTGGTCATTAGTGGGTTTTTGTAATTAAAAAAGAAAAAATGTAAAAACTTAAAATGGAAATGTTTAACCCAGAACAACCTTGTAGAATGATTTTAATGAATATTTTGACATTTTTGCAGGTTTGGTGGCAGGTTTAGTTGTTGCTGGATTATTACTGATATGTCTTGTCGTTTTGATTGTTTATCTCGTTAAAAGGTACGATCGTATTTATAAATACTTTTAAAATGTATATTATAATTTTCAATTGGGTGAAACACTGACAACAGCATGTCTTTTTATTATTCATGAAAGGATTGTTCAATCATTTCATAAATGTTCCTTAACCTTTTAAAATACTGTGTGATTCTTTGCAAGTTAGGATTAGAAAGTGTATATGCGAATGGTTTTTGTTGTATGACTCGTTTTCCGATTGTACACATTGTCAAATATCTTGACCTTGGTATTTTTTATGTGTTTTAGAACGTAATATTTGGTATATCTAAACAAATCTGGGAAAAGTTTTGTTTCCAAAAAAAAAATCAAATTTCAAAAGTTGACAGCAATTATGTTATTTATAAATCTTATAAAACATTTCGTTAATAAAATCAGAATTGGGAAATAGACAATTAGCCCATATTTTGCTTATCAGTGTATTTAGTTTACTTGATTTAAAATACATTACAGATATACCAATAGGAGAGGATCAAATGAAAAAGTAAGAAACGAACTCCGTGAACATGACTATATTGGGTGTCAAGATATAGCCTTGTCACACACAGCTGGTCGTTCTAATCATATGCAAAATGTTGATATGTACGGACAAAGAAGCAGTACTAACACAACTACTAAAACCCAGATCAACAATGTTCAGAATCAGAATACATGTTCTTACTTAGGCACACAAAACGAATTTCAATCTCCTCCATATGCAGTCCGTCGGGATGACACATTTGCAGACAACCAAATGTCAAATGGTGATGAATATGCGATGGTCGGTTCTATTACTGAAACAAGTTTTAGTAAGACTATAAACAGCCGGACAGGAACATCTGACAGTGTTCTGTTATCAAATCCAATCGTCACAGGTTTAAATAGAACACAATTGTCGAAAACGTCTACATGTTATGAGTTTGCAAAACCTGTTTTGGACACTGAGAACAAAATTGACGATGATGATCAATATTCTTTATCCGCGGAAGGAGTCTACGACCATTCGGGAAATAACCGTCACAAAGAATTAGAAGACAACATTTATAACCATGCCGTTGATAATATTTATGACTCTGGAAGTCACAAAAGAAATGATAATGATAAGGAAGATACATATGATCATTTCTTCGGACAAAAAACTGAAGATGATTATGATATCACAACAACGACATAAATGCATGCACTAGCAAATTATCTTAGCAAAATTCAGAGTAGATCCAATTGTTTACTTACCCCTCATCAACGACTGGGACCTATTCATTTCTCTAACTTCTATGGCAGCATCGACTATGGCTTATCTCCTTTGCTAACTATAGTTGATAAAGAAGTCAGATTTTGTTTGGGAATGTTTACTTCTTGTTTACTTTTTCATAAACAAAGAATCACAATACTAGTAAACGATATGTTTTTAAGTTTACAGAATGCTATTTTTAAAGAGAGAGATATGTGATATAATGTTTGGTACATATTGTAACACAACATGATTTTTTGACTAAATGATGATTAATATATTTGAAAAAATAATAACAGGACACAATAGCACATACATGAATGAGATAACGATATGTATGTTGGAAAACTTTTTAATAATATGCAGGGAAAATATGCAAATATAAGGTTCTATCGATTGAATGTTTATGTTTTCTTCAATGTATCATTACATGAATGATACGGGAATGTTTTATGCTTTAAAAAGTAACTCTACTTCAGAGTCTCATATTTCATGAGATACATTGTCATTAAATTTGTACAAATTAATCTGCATTCATTTTAATAATGTTTATATGAATGATTTTTGTATTTAAACACATTGTTCGTAGTCATCACAGTTCTAAGAACTATAACATTATTAGTAAAATTCATATGTGATCGCATTGTCGTATACTGTGGATTTTTTTATTTGTATCACTGTATATATCTATGTGCTGGTTTTTACTTAAATAAAGATTTTTGGATTCATAAATAGTTTAAGGGGCACTAGCTATCACATTCATGGTCACAGATTTGACTAAAATTCTCATATTTGATTAAAAACAATGTAAAACATTTATCCAAACTACAAAAAGTGCAAAAGAAACAGTTTACAGAGCATGGGGTAGAGACTATGTAGGTTCGTTTCGTGTGAATTTAAGTCCAGATGCCATCTAATTAACTATCGATTTGACCTCAAATGACCATATAAGCGATGTAAACATAATAAAGATATGAATAGGTTAAACCAACACGTGCAATACGATTTTTATAGGTCTGTTTGATTTTATTTAATAGATTAAACATACATGTTTCTCGTTGTTTGTAACCGTATAAGAATGATGTTATATGGATCGAATAAGTAATCAAATGGTTTACCGTAGTTTCACTGTCATTGTTGACATTCTTTTTCTTTAGAAATAACCAGTACACGTACAATGTATGCGTTGTCAATCTCTAGCTAGGGGTTAAACTGAAGTTCACATGAATACGGATTTAATGAGGTCGACTGATTCACTTGCAAGTGAATTAGGAAATATCAATGTTTCTTCGCTTAATTTGACAAAATTGAACTATTTTGGCTGCTAAAAGCGAATTATTATTTCACTATTTCACCTTCATTATTGATTTAACAAAAAGAAATCTTACTTTAGATTTTTTATATATCTCGTAGCTAGTACCCCTTTAAATGTTCTTTAGAAAATAGGTATTCATATGTTTAGTTTTATCATGTTTACTTACAGTGAGCAGTAAAAAGTTCTTTCAAAATTATTTTTTGTTCAATCAATACACAATGAGATGACCTCGTTTCAAACAAACAGGACTTATTTGCAAAATACTTTGTATTGTACATGGACGAAACTTTATAATATTACCTTGAATTTGATTCATCCTCATTCATAATTGCATTTAATACCAAGAGTTGACTAAAAAGAGAGACGAACAATGTTTTGGTGTCACAGAGTCTCCGCACTGTTTGCTAACACGAAACAGTTTTAAGTTTAGTTAGGAAATCCATATGTGTATGATATCGAAACTATAATTCAGTAAATCGATCATAGAGCAAAAGAATGTTTTTGTAGTCCTATATACATGTAGCATTAAGGAGATTTTGTAGGTGTGACGAACTTGTGGGGGAAACACCATGAATATAAAGAAAAAAAACCAGATATGGTTTGATTGCCAGTTACACAACTGTCCAGTTCGAATGAAATTATAGACAATCGTCGGTCCTTTAACAGTGAGAAAATCCCATACCGTTTTAGTACTCTATAAAAGGCCCCAACATGAAAACAAAAACAATGATATTGAGAACTCTTACAGCCTAGTTTTTCAAAAGATTAACGAAAACTAGTATGACAGAAATGAATCAACGACACCTACTAAATGTCAATCTCCTGACATACAGAACGAGGCAGGTTAAAGCATGCGTGAATTAGTCTATCCTTTCCCTTAGGGACAGTAACGTAACGACACACCACAAGCACAAACTTTACAAAACATGAGCCATAACAAAATGGGAGAAACAGTAATAAACTGATAAACAATTATAAATAATTTTGTCGGCATTCCAAAACAATACTTTTCGCTAAATAGATGATTTTCTTTCACTAAACAATTCAAAATTTGGAGACTATGTGGAACTATCCCATTGCACTAGAGATAAAGAATACTATAGATACAGTTAGGTCGGCTTCATACCTTGACTTACATATAGAAATTGACAATGAGGGTCGATTGAAAACAAAACTTAATGACAAAAGAAATGATTTCAGCTTTCCAATTGTGAACTTTCCATTTCTAAGTAGCAGCATTCCAGCAGCACCTGCATACAGGTTATATATCTCCCAATTGATACGGTATTCCAGTGCTTGCATTTCCTATCATGATGTTCTTGATAGAGGGTTGCTGCTCACAAGGAAGCTATTAAACCAAGAGTTTCAAATGGTGCAGTTGAAATCATCCCTTCGTAAATCTTCTGTACGGACGCCATCACGACTTGGTTGACCGTTATGGAATAAACGTTTCACAAATGATATCGGATATGTTCCTAACGTCGTTACTACAATCCCCTTCCCTGAATGAAACCTACCGAATAAGACTATTTACCGGATTTTATATCACATAAGCAACACGACGGGTGGCACATGTGAAGCAGGATATGCTTACCCTTCCAGAGCACCTGAGATCACCCCTAGTTTTTGGTGGGGTTCGTGTTGTTTATTCCTTGTTTTTCTGTGTTGTGTCATGTGTACTATTGTTTGTCTGTTTGTCTTTTTCGTTTTTGCCCATTGCTTTGTCAGTTTGTTTTAGATTTATGAGTTTGACTGTCCCTTTGGTATCTTTCGTCCCTCTTTTACAGCCTTGTACATTGGGACAGGGATACATAGAATGTGACGATGCTAAACATTCTTGAAGGTGCAAACCCTTTCTTAATATCAGAACATTGTGTAACAGTACAACAAAAGAACAGACTATAAATAAATCAATTAAAAAGGGTTCTACTCTGTCAATCGATACCAAAAACGTTAAACAAGAACACAGCCAGGATTGTGCAGAATATCTAAACATCACTCGCAACAAACAAAAGAACAAGTACATACCTGAGAGTACAAACAGTTACTTGCTTTTATTTAAAAACAATAACATTTAAAAAATAGCAGTAATTCAAAATATTGAATAGTCTACAGAACAGATGTACTTTAAAGGATACTGGTACATGTTCATTGATGTAAAATGTACTGAGTGTATCGCTGTAATAATTAGCATCACTTTAAAAATAAGGCAAATATGCCACACTGTATCAAGATCTATCAACTGCACACTTACTTTAGTACACCTTCAAACAATTAATAATGGATTGGCAATATCAATATTGGACAAAGTTTTCAAGCGCATATTCAAAGGTTTTGTTTAGTATTAAACTGATATTAAGATCCATTTTGTTACATCTTGTGACCAATTTAACTTGGCAATCGCCAATGGTAGTCAGCAGGGTTAAAGAACATCAGTTGTTCGACCTGTTAGTCAAATGCGTTTTGTACTTTTTTCAATTTTTTGGTTTTTTGTAAAATGTTGTTTGTGCTGTTTTTATACCCTTCTACATCGAAATTTGTTTTACATGCACACGTATAAAAATTGCGGTTTTTATCCAACGCAATCATAGGTTTGTATCCAATCACAAACCTCCACACATTTGTAATCCGTAATATATATATATATATATACAGATCTAAGCAAATTTACAGATCTAACATGCCAGCTCCAGACTTCAATTAAACTGATTGAAATATTATGTCTTCATCATATGAATATCAGCCACAATCCTTCCTGTGAGGGGTTTAGTATCATACCATCATAACATATATGATAACATAACATGTGTTTAGTCCCGATGCAAAGACCCTATAAGTGAATTAATGTTAACGCCAAAATATGCAATCTTTAATGACATTACAACTATCGTAACTTCTTAATAAGTCTTTTTAAAGGTTTTGTCAGCTTCTAGATCTGAGGTGAATATTGATAGTTTTTTTGCTTTATAAAGAATATTTTCATAAAAATATTGGATGTGAAATACCTGAACGTATCAGAAGTCTGCATGTTATATTAACGAATGCTGTCCTTAACCGATGATAAAATTTAGTTCATGATAGTTCGTGATATCGAAAACCCTGGAGTAATAATTTTTCAGTAATACATAACTTTCTCTCGTTAAAATCGAAAACATTGTTACATAAACGAGCGAATCAATGTGCATGCATTAATGAAAGTGCAAAGAGGGTCAGAAAGACTTATTTAACGATTTATTTGTTAGTACTTTCGTAGCGTTTGAAAAACAACAACAAACGCGACACAACATTTGCAAAGTTATGGTTATAAAGAAATGTGGCCTATATAACATATAACTTTTGATTCCTGTACAATATAATTTTCTTTAAATTAGCTTGAATACATAATTATTATTATATCCACTGCTTGCAAAACACTTAAGAGGAACAGAAACAGATCAGCAGTAATTGTGCAAACAAAGTAGTATTTATTGGAATTGAATGCCTTTATTGAAAAAAAAAGGAATACATAATGAATATTAGATTAATTTATGTACTTAAAAGGAGTAAACACAAAACAGGCAATCATTATTAACGGAGACATCAGTGATGATATATCAAGAATAGGTCATGTGACAGAATGGATGAATTTCGATATCATCTGATCATTTTTAGCTATATATCATTGCAAATATAAAGTTTGCTAGTCTACTAGTATTAGCTTTTTACACTAACCACAGTTTATAAATAATACAAAAGACTGTGAATTTAACTTTAAAGTAAACGTATATATTTCAAAATAAATACGATAATATGTACATTGACCTAAATTACTGTATATATATACACTTCCTGTTAATAACAATAAAGTGGAAAAACTGGTCTGAATTATTGTAATGATGAAGTTGCCATCGGAATATTTCATACTTCTTTCAGTAATGCATATTCATAAGGGATAGGGTAAGTATTTTTTTTTATTTGTGATTTTTTTATGTACCTACACATTTGACAAAACAGTTAAAAGAATAAAATTCACATATATTTTAATATCCTCTACACACGAAAAGACTAGTGGAGCAAGTGTTGGATTTTTTTTTATTATTTGCCATATGCTATATATGTGGTGTCATTGTTTGATTTAAAACAAAATCATAACAATTTCAAAAGTAAAGGCTACACAGCTAGGACTTTTTTATTATCTAATATAAAGTAAAGTTGTCTTAGGAAAGGAGAGCGGATATTTTAAACGCATGTACATTGTGTTCAATGCGCTGCACGAAAATCCTTTTTCATATTGATGTCAATTCGTGTGATGTGTTTGGACGTTTGTTTTTGCAATTTGCTAAGAGACTTTCCGTTAAGAATTGTCCTAAGAGGTTTTGTACTTTTGTTATTTTACTTTCTACTGACTGTACCTTTTAAAGTTAACCTTATTTGACCTAAAACAGGAAACAAATTAAAAACATTTTAAAATCTTTTAAATGCGTCAATGATGTATTACATGCACAAGACAACATTTAAATATGTGTTCCTGATTCCTTCATCCGGGTGAGTATAGTTCTATGGTGTGAGTTTCTTGGTTTACGATGAAGTCATTTGTAGATTATGTACGAACATATCTGGAGTCATAAGATGTAATTTATGCTATTTCGATTATATATAATTTTGTAAAATACGTTAAATACCAATAATCTTTGTAACAAGGCTAAGAAGACTCATATTGTATTATGCAAAATCCTACATCAAAGGGACACAAAGTTATTTTAAGTAAACAAAAACACGCACACCAATGAAAATAGTTATAAACATATGTGTGCTACATATGTAGGAAAAACATAGAATAAGGACATTTTTCTTTATAACGGAATTTGGTGCGTCTGTCAGACAAGTGAGAGGTTTAGCTAGTTTTAAATCCAGTTTAAATCCACTATTTTCTACATAAGAAAATGCATGTACCAAGCCATTTATGTGAAGGTTGTTATTCATTCGTTTGAGCATTTGGTTTTGCCTTTTGATTAGGTACCTACCACTTTGAATTTTCCTCGGAGTTCAGTATTTTTTGTGATTTTACCTTTTTAAAATGACATGCATGAAATAAATGTTTGCGTCATAACCTTTCTCTACACTGGAATCTTTTCTTATGAAGAGTTAAGACATCATTTAAATAAGCATCGTATGGTACTTTTGACTTATTTGTTAAGACATCATGTTAATTCATTTTAAGTGAATACGATATTAATGTCAATCAAGTGAAATGTAAATGTGTAAGTCGCATTGTCAATATATATATCTGATTTCAGATGTATTTCATCAACACGAAGGCGTATTTATTCGACTATAAATTTTAAATACCAAACATAATGTTTACCTTTTAAAATTCTTAAGTAGATATGTATTATTATTTGCAACACACAAACTATATTGTAACTTCCTTGTAGGAAAGATGAATTACACATGGAATGTTATGATTTCGTTGTTACTTTCGCAGTTTATCGTATCTGCACAATCAAGTAAGATATATTTTACGAAACACAATGTTAATCGACATTTAGTGCTATGGTTAATGACAATAATGGTAATGATACAAGCTTGAACTATTTATTGAACTCATTTTGATAAGAAAATTTCTGCATTCATTACTTGAATATTGTACTATGCATTATGCTATTTATGTTGATATGTGTTATAACTGATTGATCTCGTAATTAAAACAAAAAGCAACCCAACCCACGAAATAGCACGCAGTGTTTCTCAATTGGTCGATAGTTACGTGTTTGTTTTGCCAATACCTGTGACGGTTTTCTAAACAAAAAGGAAAAAGAACAACCAACTAGCAACGAAACAATTATTATTCTCCAGTTTCAATTTTAAGTCTGATATTCTCATTAGTTTGTGTCCTTATTTCTGTCCAACTAGGTTTTGGTTTAACCAACAAGCTCAATGAATATCGGTATGCGTCTGACATATACCGATACAGTTCATAAAGCTGAAATAAAAATGAGATATGCAATTAATTGAAATTGATCGTTTTGTGTCGTCACCACCATAAATTAAAGAAAGTCATATGAAAACAAGATATTATAAATGCAAGCTATGGCTATAATTACTTACCGCATTTATAAACCCACAGTTTCGCATTGCTGCTTCTTTGGTCAGTGTTATTTAAACACAAAGATTGAAATCATTTTATTTAGACCAAAGAAAAAACTTCAGAAGGATTTTTCTATTGAATATGATTATATTAAGATTGAAAGTGAATCGAATATCAAAACATATTCAGGTATCATTGTTGAAAGGAGTAGGTTCAGTAAGACCCCTTTTTGGCCCCAAAATATAGCAATTTTACAAAAGTGTGAAAATGTATGGTTTTAGGTATTTACTTGAAAGTTTAATGCATCTGCTACATAAAGATGAGATGTGTTTGACAAAACAATGCACGTATATCGGGTACTAGCATCATTAAGTCATGCTAAATTACTGAAATCTTCACAATTTTAGTATTTTAGTTAAACTTAGACGGTTTCCGTCTTAAATGGAAGTGGCCGCATTCGTGTTCATTCATAATATTGAAATGTAAGTTGTATTTATGATAATACAAAAATATATAAAGGTTGGGGATAAACACGGATGCGGCCACTTTTATTTTTGACAAAAAACATCTTAAGATTGACGTTTTTGGCATATTTGATAGATTTTTCATATTCAAGCTTGAATCGGAGCGTAAACTTTTAAAGGAATAGATCAGTTAAAATCTTTGACTTAAACTAATTAAATTATTTAAAATAGACACTTAAGGGTTTAAAAAGTGTCCAAATTCTTTCGTAAGATGAACCTGAAATTTGCGGCCAAAATCTTACCGGACCTACTCCTTTTATCATTTGGTGAACAAGTTATTGATAATATTATAAACAAGGCAGAACAGCAGCTCACAAGTTTTATACAGATATAAAGAATGTTTGAAACAACGTTTCTAGATTCTAGGCACTTAAAAAGTTTTATCGATCTGACCCCCTTTTTATATATTAAAATTCAGTAATCATTTACACTTTATGACATATTATCACTGAAGTTTTTTACAGTCCAAACTTACCAGTTGTGTATGTATTAACAAATAATGTAACACATTATTGTGCGTTGCACTGTTCTTCCAAATAAATTACATATCAACATAAGAAAATATCTGTATCATGTGTACCAAGTCAGATATATGAAAGTTGTTATCAATTCGTATGATGTGTTTGCGCTTTTGATTTTTCCATGTGATTAGGGACTTTCCATTTTAAATTTACCCGAAAGTTTGTTATTTCTATGATTTAACTTTTAAATTGATAGATTCTTACAAGTAAATGTGGTCGTCTCACGAAAATACATTTCATTGACTGTTTATGACAAATTATTGTCTGTTGATCTTACCGTCACGTGGAAATACATTTGCTGAAAGTACTTGTATACCACTTCAGTGTACAACCGACTTCCTTGTTTTATTATTAATTCAAAGCAACACTGATTAAATGCAGAAATTTGTTGACAATTAAAAATTATTACTTTATTTATTTTATGTAAATTTGCAAATATGAGATCAAATCTATTTGCTCATACAACAAGTATATAAGAATTTCTGAATTGAGATAGTAGCAACAAAATTTGCCTTCATATATAGGAGAATTTGTCCAAACATATATGTATATATATATATGTATATTTATATATGTGACCATTTCAAAATACATTCTTTCTATTCTTTTTTGCTGACATTCGTGTTTGCCATATCATTGTATTTATAGTTTGTCTTCGACTTATGAGTTTGAGTATGCGTGTGTGATCTATTCATCTCATTTATCAGATAGCTTCCGTCGGTGACCATCAGCATACTATAAGTTATAAATGTCTTGTTTGTATTTGTTTCCGCTATTATTACCTGTTTGATGTCCATTCATTCACCTACCCTGTTTATATCTTGATTGAAAATGATCAACAGAGGAATATTCAGATCTTACAGAATTAGTTCAATACTCTTGCAAAAAAATACCCAGACATGAAAAATGTGAACCACTTTAGGAAAATATGACATGCAATCAACACAGACCCAACATCTAACGGATTTGATGTAAAAACATTATAAACATTTGTAAGAGTTGGTACTACATTGCTTCATAAAAAAGAATGGCCAACGTACATTCAAGTTTCTTGTCTTATGGAGGTATAAATCCTACTTTGTAAAGAATCACTCTGATTCAAACAAAAATTTCTCTGAAACAGATATTATCAAGATCCTTGATTTCTTGATTGACAACATATTTGTTACGTTCGGAGGACGTGTTTTTCAACAGACTGTCAGCATCTAAATGGGAACAAACTGTGCCCCTCTACTTGCCGACTTGTTTCTTTATTATTATGAGGCTGACTATCTATCCCCTCGAATTGGAGATGAAGGATACTACAGATACAGTTAAATCGGCTTCATATTTTGACTTACATCTAGAAATTGACAATGAGGGTCGGTTGAAAACAAAAAGTTTACGACAAAAGAGATGATTTCAGCTTTCCAATTGTGAACTTTCAATTTCTAAGTAGCAACATTCCAGCAGCACCTGCATACGGGATATATTGATACGATATTCCCGTGCTTGCATTTCCTATCATGATTTTCTTGATAGAGGGTTACTGCTCACAAGGAAGCTTTTAAACCAAGAGTTCCAAATGGGGAAGTTGAAATCATCCCTTCGTAAATTTTTCGGACGCCATCACGAGTTGGTTGACCGTTATGGAATAACCGTTTCACAAATGATATCGGATATTTTCCTTCATTCGTAACTACAATCCTATTCCCTTTAATGAATATGACCTACCGAATTAGACTATTTACCGGATTTGTAATCACATAAGCAACACGACGGGTGCCACATGTGGAGCAGGCTGCCTACCCTTCCGGAGCACCTGAGATCACCCCTAGTTTTTGGTGGGGTTCGTGTTGTTTATTCTTTAGTTTTCTATGTTGTGTCATGTGTACTATTGTTTTTCTGTTTGTCTTTTTCATTTTTAGCCATGGTGTTGTCAGTTTGTTTTAGATTTATGAGTTTGACTGTCCCTTTGGTATCTTTCGTCCCTCTTTTTGTAAGAACTGCCTTATTGTGATATTGACGTGCCCTTTTTCGAAAACTACAATGGTGTCTTTTACGTGCGAGATACATTTCTATCTTTAACAATGTTAACCATTTGTCGTCCCCTTCCGAGGACTATCATTGTTTCTCAGAATCATACCTGCATATGGTGTCATGATATAGTCCTAATTTTACCCACAACACAACGCCTCTCCTTGGTTGTCGTTAATTACTATCAATTGCAATTTTTTGATCCACTTTAAACTGTTCTACTATTTTTCTTGCCATTTTTTTTCATAGAAGAAAATCAAAGGCACCAGGGTTAAACTTGTTACGCCACACACGTTTCGTCTACATAAGATTCATCAGTGACATGGCTTACTAAATTGTATGTTTTTCATGACTTATAGTCATTTCGTACCCTAACCAATTTTAATCCCCTATTTCGTATCCTGGCAAAAAATTTCGTACCCCAACTATTTCGTACCTTGACCTTTTCGTACTTCGTAAGATTTATATGTGTTGCATGTCTTGGTGAAAACTGTTTCTCATACGTAGACTCCACATGGCCAAGTTTTACAATTACTCAAGTTGGTACCTAACACTGCATGGAGATAACTCTGTAAATTCAACTAAAATTTTTGATCAAAATTGGTGTTTGATAAAGTGTTATATAACCAGTGTAATTTTTCTGATAAAACGGTCGGTTCAAAATACTTTGTAAACATTTTATGAAAATTAAACGAGCCAAATTAATTTTAGGGAGAGTGTTGGGTACCACCTTAATCATTAATAAATAATGATAATAATAAAAAACAGATTTAAGTCCATGAGGTACGTAATGGTAGATGCATTTGGTTCATAGGGTTCGAAAAAGTTATTATTGTGATTCGAAATGGTAAATGATGGGTACGAAATAGTAGAGTAACGAGTCAAGGTACGAAATGAATTGATTCCCTATGTTCCTTTTTTTTATCAGTGACATGGCGTACTATATGGTATGTTTTATTCATTGTTGAAGGCTGTGCGATTATTAGTTGTTGTATGCACCTTTTCTTTTTTGATTTTGATTGATAATTAGTTGTTTCATCTATCTGATGATGGATATTTCTAACGACATTGACCGGCTATACAACCCTCGCACGGTTGGTTTAGCAACCTTATCACATTTCCCTATTTTTTATAGTTACGTCACCTGTTGCTTTTTACTGTAAACATTTAGTGTTTAATATCTGCACAGTTGAAAGACCGTATTCATCCAACTACTCTGATGATTACATTTCAAGAATAGCAGTATTTTAAAGGTGCAGGTGGTGTTGCCAAGATGTCACAATATGCAAAGAAATCGGTCCCAGCTAAGTGAAGAACAAACTTTGCTAACATGTGTCTGTCTAACTCTAACTTCCATGATTGTTTTTTTTACACACAGTGATAAATATATGTACAGAAGTTTTATTCAAAACGACATTTACTGAAGCATCACTGAAGAGCCATGTTTTGTCGAAATGCGCATCTGGTGCAACAAAATTGGTACCGTTGATTTTATTACTTGTTTTTTTCTCCTTAATTGGTTTTGATTTAGGCACAAATTTATTCCATGTTCTAATTTTGTTTTGTAGTAAGTTTTAAAGAAGAAATCCTTGTAAGCAGCTCCAATAACATCAGCTGTGACCGCAATACCACTATACGAATAGTTGATTTAAAAGTGCAGCAATATACAACATCATGCCAAGAAATAAAGCATTGTAATCTGACAGATCAGCAAAGAAGTGACATTAAAATTAGCTGCAATGAAAAGAGATCATGTACAATATCAACCATTATTCCAAATAGTTGTGTAGTTAATGATTATGGACATGTATCTGTATTGTATTCATGTACAGGTAAACAAATCTAATTCATTTGGAATATACAAAAACAACAACATACATGATAGAGCTTAACCTAAAAAAAGCGAGGGGTAACATCTGCAGTATGGCTCTGTAAAACACCAAACGATTGGTGTAGTTTATCAATCACTTACTATATCGCTGATTTGTATTTACTATCTTTAACTGTAACCAATATTTTACAAAACTATCATAATAAATTCACTGTAGGTAAAGTATTTAATATTAATGACTTAAACGAAAATCAGCCCCTGATTATGGAGTATCCATCTACCAGTTTATATCATTTTCCAAAGGTAGCATTTCCCATTAGGTTTTTTTTTAAAGAAAAATGCTGTTAACCTGACAGATGACATGGTACGGTCGCCATCACCATGTTATTGAGAGTTTTAAAATATCTACAACAACAATCGCGTCCTCGTCTCCTCGTATGTGACATACCGAATAAGTCGTACGTCTTAAGTCTTACATATGGCATCACGTATGCCATATGTAAATTAGGTTCTACTCACCCTTTCAGACCGCCGAGATCACTGTGTATTTTTTGGATCGTGTGATTTGTCTTTTGATAGATTTTTCATATTGCGTTGTCAATTTGTTTTCGACTATAGAGTTTGTATATGCCTTTGTTAGCTTTCACCTACATTTCAATTTTCAAACTAATATTTTAAAATGTGGTTTCAGATACATGTTAAATAAATGGATTCATTATTGTATTGGTTTTACGTTTTAAAAAATACGTAGTACACAATTAGATAAAAAAAATGGTCACATCGCTGAATATCAAATAAAGACTTCAATTGATACATTTTATAAATATATATATCACCGACATACTACAGCTTTTATACCTCAGGTAAAGATCACCTCAGTTGTATTTGGCAAATCTTTTAGGAATTGTTGGTTTTCAATTCTCTTCAAACTTCGCACTTTACTTGGCCAATTACAATTTATGATACGAACTTCCATGATGAGTCTCTCGTAGACAAAACGTGCGTCTGGCGCAAATTTAAAATTGCAATTCTGGTATCTTTGATAAGTTTATTTACAGGCATTGTAAATAGTAGCTGTACTTTCGAAAATGGTATGTGTGGTTGGACAATAGATGGTTCTAATAATTATAAGTGGACACGACAGAGTGGTAAATCTCCTGAATCTAATACAGGACCAGATAGAGATCATACTACTGCTTCTGGTAAGAGACATTCCATATAAAACAGTTTAATTTAATTTAAGTTATGGTTTTATAACACCCCCCTCTCCCTCTTTCTTTTTTGAATTTTCACAATGTCAAACAATGATACTATTGGTTTTGTTTCTTGTTTTTTTACTTGTTTTTATTTTTTTTACACGAATAAAGAATAAGTGTTTTACGAGTCTATTTTTTTTTCTTTTTAAACCCTGATGCAATATTTTTTCTGTACATGCGACACCATACACTAGTAAACCAATGTTGATCTAAATATATCATTTTGAGTCTTTAAGATACATTTAACATACATTTTCAGTCTTGCAATCATTTTGCAGACTTATTTAGTGTGTTCAATAGAAAATCATTTAGAAAACTCGCAAGCCAACAACTCATATATAACTGTTTCGAATCATTCCTAACTGTATCCTCCATCACGATATTGGATACCTAAACTACATAAGAGTCCCTATAAACTACTGTATATTACTAAATCTTTAAAGTGCTCAACGAAACATCTTTCAAAATAATAAACATCAATTTTATCAGCAATCAAAGCCGGGATTCGTAGTCGTTCTAGGTTTCGTGAATCAGATATGGATACTAAAAAAATCCTAAAATCTTGTAGAATATATACAATCTGTGTATGTAGTATATTTGATTCGAAAGTCCCGGGCTAGTATTCTCTATCGTGATTTCTGTAATAGAGCTCGAGGTTTGTTGCTCATAAGGAGGGCCAAATGTCGAATTCTGAATCATCTCTTAGTAAATCTTACGACGCCAACACAAGTTGGTTAACCCGCTATAAATACCCTTTTCAGAGATGATAGTGGATATGTTCCTTTTGTAGTAACTACAGTCCCGTTCTCATTTCACGAATGTTACCTACCGAATTATACTCGTTACCGGAGCATGCGCAACACGACGGGTGACACATGTAGAGCAAGATCTGCAAACCCTTCCGTAGCATCTGATATGACCCCTGTTTGGGGGGGGGGGGGGGGTTCGTGTTAACGTTGTTTAGTGTTTATTTTTCTATATAATGTCTTGTGAAATATCAATTGTCGGTTTGTATTTTTCTGTTTTAGTCATGGCGTTGTCAGCATGGTTTGCTTCATGAGTTGTATATTTTTCGCCTCTCTTTTTTAGTTAATTCAGTACTGTTCAGACAACTTCCTAAAAATTCAGTTCATATCTGTTCACACAAATCCTTTACAGTCAAGTAAGAAATCTGCAATATATTTTTGTACTATTTAGTATGAGGATGGTATGTACAAAACGAAACCCCTCAGTGAACAGTCTGAACATAAACTAAACAGATTTAAAATGATAGCAAGCACGGTTTATGAACATTACTGAAATGCCCGCAAAAGATATATTTAAAATTTGACAGATATGACTACATACTTGATAATTCAGTCTTTATTGTTCAGACGTTATCGGAAAATCATACGAATTAATAGAATATATTGAGATTTTGTATTTACTTACAGTATATCTGTGTGTAACTTCTGCCTAGATATTGTGTAACAGCAAATATTTATCCATTAATATTTACATACTAGTTTCTTTTCCCGGTCAACCTCTACCGACAGACTTCTCGTACAATCATATAAATGTATTCCCTAATATGCAAATCATATAAAAATGATTGAAAGTTAATTTTGTCTTGGCTTTATGCTTCTTGCATATTTCCAAAAAGTTTATAACAAACTAAGTCTTGATCGATGTTGATTACATGATTACATTGAATATATTCATTATGCATATAACATATGTCTTACCTTTTTAGAAAATGGTCATTATATGTCTACAGTATCTTACAAACATGCAAATGAAAATGCCAAAAGTGATCTGTTTAGTGGTTTTATAGTATCTAGTCCTAAACAGTGTTTGACATTTTGGTATCATATGTATGGGAAAGAAATCAAAACTTTGGAGGTTTTTCAGCGGAATAGTGAATATACCATAGATCTGTGGAGCAAATCATATAGCCAAGGAAACAAATGGTACTTTCAATCCCTAACATTGAAAGATATGGGACATTATCGAATTCAGTTTAAAGCAACTCGTGGTGATGGGGACGAAAGTGAAATAGCTGTTGACGATATTGTAATCACAAACACTGTCTGCAAGAAAGGTAAGACATACATACCTCGGATTTCAAATGCAATTGAAATTTCATTTTCCGATTGGAGATGGAAATATATGTAACCAGATAGTTTGAGCTGTAGTACTAGTCTAATTTGAACGGTTTCGGTACTTATACATCTTCCGATTTCAAATGTTTGGCTTTGGGCGTTCCTGATGAAGGTAAATCCTTAAGAGCGCTTGGAAGCAAGAAATTATTAAACATGCTGTGTTCAATTTGTTAACCATCACAATGAAAAAATAATCTCTACCGGCAGGCAGTTATATTTATACTGCGGATGTGGTAGATGTAGAAATATGCTAACATGTCAAGAACAGTGTTTTGACCTCTTTATTTATGAGAAATCCTGTTACATTTCTTTGTTGATGGGAATTGTGTGTTTTATTTCATGGCACACCTTGCCTTCCCTTAATAGACATTTATTTTTTCTGTTTTATTTATCTGGGGACTGTCCAAAGGTTTAATCATTATACTAGGTTGCAATTTGCACTGCCTGTTTCATGGATTAATTATGATTTGTACAAACAACAATTAAATTGACAAATTTGAATTGCGTTTTTAAATAATTTCTGGTAATAGTTGCATGCAAAACCAGGTGCATACTCTTTAGAATATAACAGAAATAATGTTCATCAAGTTTAAGACAAATAAATCCTTTCGAAATAAAGTTTCAGAAATATTGTTTAAGCATTATATGCTTATTTATTATCTATAACATATACATGATATATTTTAGTCGTGTTACTGACTTATAATAAACATTTCCTAAATATTCCGATTATAAGTATATAAATCGATAAATTATAAGAAAGTAAGTTTAGATTCCATAAAAACAGATTTGAATATCATTTTTGGTCATTTTAGGTCGCAAAGCTCGTCAACTGTTGATTATAATTCATCTTTTGCTTTGACTGCTCCTGATAAAAGTAATCATAGAAAAGCGATTAGCAAACTAAACATTTATGACTTGTTGATTTTATTTGTAAAGTAGTGAGTTTATAGTTTTGCAGGGGTAATATCAGCTTTTAGTGTATTTATGAAGTGGATATACTGGTTTCATTACGCGATGGAATTTTATATCGCTTGATATTATTGATTGATAGTTGGTTGCTTTACGCCGCATTAGCACAAAAAGGCTATATCGTGGCGATCGCCTGATATTAACTCGAATTATCTAATTTCAGCATAATTAAAAACGAGATTTTAGCAAGATTATTATTGCTATTATTATTATTTGATAAAAGTTTACATGAAGCGATATCAGAGTTGTTTAACCTTTTTTAACTTTCTAAGGACATACAAAATAAGGATTTGTAAATTTAGTTTCAGGTTTTAAATAAATGAGCTATACCTTGTGATACGTTTTCAGATTCATCAAACACCAACTCTCTGTTTACCAAACGCTTTTATTTTTTATACAAAATAGCGAGATTGAAAAGTTTTGTAACATTTTTCTCAGGAACTGCAATAACAGCATTTCTGAAATTTGCTGTAATGATTTATTTAGGGCAGTTTCACCGTCATATTCATCACTTAACAACTTCCTGTTTACCGTCTACTATAAGCAGGAAGAGTATCATTAGTTTAAACATATTTTATTGTCGAAATATACAAAAGGAAGAAATTCAAGCTATAACAACTTAAGATAATTATCTCCATCTAAGGACAATATACAAAATTTCAAGATGACAGCAAATATATATTATAATACAATATAAAACATATATACAATACATATATTATGTTTGAACAGTAACAGTTGGATACGAGTACATTTTAAGATACTTAAGGGGTATCGTTAATGTGCAGTATCTCACAGATGGTATTGTTTTGTTTGATTTTGTGTTGACTGTCAGGCAAATGTGTTCTTTGCGTTTAATGTATTTTTGTTTAAAAATATATATAAAAAAGTATATTTTTTTAAATAATGTCTCTATGACATTCCGATCTTTATGTGAGCAAATTCATATCTCAGTTAAGATTGTTTATTCATAACTTTGCGTACCCCTTATAAACTTAGTAGAAAAGTTTCAGAATTAAGGTTGGTTTCCCAAAATGTTCTATTTCTGTTGCATTTTCGAAATAAATTTTTCATCAAAAGTCGAACATTATTTGGTTGACAAGAACGTTAACGATTAGTAATGCAATTATTAAACGTAAGAAGACGATAAAAAAAATAAAAATTAATGTGTTGTCCTAAAAACTATAAGATTGCTTTCCCATACCATGATTGTCATTAAGAATGTTGGACGAATAGTGTGCTTATAATTCATGTAATTGTATAATGTTCTTGATTGCATGTTAGTTACTTCAGCTCGTCACTAGTTTATTTATATCCTGTGGTATTTATAGCGATATGTGTTATCATCATTATAAACCGGGAGCTTTGGCATTCCATTTAATGAGATTGGACCAATTTTTGTTATCCCTTACATGTGCTGTAGCAAGTCAGGAATATGGCAGTTGGTATCAACTTGTTCGTTTCCATATGTGTTTGCGTTTGTTTCTGTTGCACTTCGGTCTTCCTGTTATTCCATTCTTTTCTTTTAACACTAATGGTGACTTAAATTTGCTTATCCACAAGACATTTTAATCAGCTGACTTGTAAAGCGTAAGGTGTCATTAGACTCAAAATCCGGTGACAATTTGTTTGTCAAGAAACAATGTGTTGACCATGGGTATGTGTGCGTGCTTAAAAAAGTTCTTTTACCTAAATTTTTTGTTAGAAATTCATAACTCTGAATAGATAGTTATAACCCGAAATGATGTAGTATTCGTCCTATTCCGGATATTAACTAATATTCTTTGCCATTTAAGCTTCCGACTTGGACTGTAGCTTTGAGGTAGAAAATTGTTCCTGGTCCCTTCATGAAACGCCATTTAACTGGAAAATAACAGAAAAACCGCTCTCATTGAATGAACCTGGTCCGCATATTGATCGTACTACTGGAACAGGTTAGTATTTGCAATACCTTTAACCATAAATCAACTATATCCAATATTTACGAATTGATGTAGATCATATTCTTTGATAGTTGTTTATTGATACGATATTGTTTACACTACTATTATATTAGTTTCAGTCTGAAGCGGTCATTTTGATTTTAACACCATCCGAAAAATTGAAAAATAAATTATACGAACATGTCCTTTCGTTGTTAGGAAGTACAAGTACCCGGCAACGTCTTCTTATATTTTTGTCCATCTGATGAGTTTTTCAACTTATTCTTATAGTTTGTTCTTATGTTGTACGATTATACCACTGTCCAAGGTCAGGGGAGGTTTGGGATCCCGCAAACATGTTGAACCCCACCACATTAAGTATGTTTATGGCTGTCCCAAGTCAGGAGCCTGTAATGCAGTTGTTGTCGTTTGTTTATGTGTTACATATTTGTTTTTCTTTCATTTCTTGTACATAGATAAGGCCGTAAGTTTTCTCGTTTGAAATGCTTTACATTGTCATTTCGTAGCCTTTTATATCAGACTATGTGGTATGGTCTTTGCTCATTGTTGGAGGCCTCACGGTGACCTATAGCTGTTAATTTCTGTGTCATTTAAGTCTCTTGTGGACAGATTTTTCATTGGCAATCATACCACATCTGCTTTTCTATTTTGAATCTTTTATTTGATTTCAGACTTATCTACTGCAAACAGTCTGTTCCGCTGAGTTAACTGGCTTCTAGCCACTCATGTTTTGTTCCTAATTCATTTTTAATTTCAAGTATGATATTGATGTGGACAATTAAAAAAATACAACCACTCAATACTCTGGACATACAATGAACAGATAATAATTTACTGCATACGAATTGTCTGAACTGTACTCAATTAACGATAGTGGATAAGTTTAACTATAATCGGAAAGGATGATTTAGTATAAAAAAAGAACATTCGGTATGATTGCCAAATGACACAGAACCTGTGATGACGTACGTAAAATTTACGAAGGGATGATTTCAACTTCATCATTTGGAACTATTGCTTTAATAGCTTTCATGTGAGCAGCAACACTCTATCAAAGAAATTCTGATAGGAAGTACAAACCAGAGAATATCGTATCAATTGAGACATTTATACTCCGTGTGCAGGCGCTGCTGGAATGTTGCTACATGTACATAGAAAGGGAAAGTTGGAATCATATCTTGTCGTAAAATTTTGTTTTTAACCGACCATCCTTGTCAATTTCTAGATGTAAGTCAAGTAAAGGCAACAGTAGTATACCGCTGTTCAAAACTCGTAAATATATGGACAAAAACAAAATTGGGGTAACAAACTAAAACTGAGAGAAACTCATTATAAAAATATAAGAGGAGAACAACGACACAACTTCAAAATGTAACACACACACACACATGTAATGTGAGGCAGACTTAAATGTATCTGTTGTATCCTGTATATCTAGTTCGATGGGGTAGATGCGTTCAACATAATTACCAAATTTTGATTTATCTACTAAGAGAATATTATCTTTTGAGCGGAAAGTACAGTTAAAGGATATAGCTTAATTCATTTTATATCAGTCAGAGTGATTCTTTACAAAGTTGTATTTGTCCCTCCCCCAAGACAAGATACTTTCGTTCGCCATTTTTTTAGGAAACAAAGCAACACCACCTCTTTCAATATGTCTTTTTAATAGTTTGGAATAAGGAATGCTTGTAATTTATGTACAAAAAAAGAACAAAAAACAAATATGTAACACATACATTGTGTAAACTAAACTTCCAAATTAAGGTGTCCAGACTTGAATGCGGTGGGTTTACACATGTTAGCGTGACTCCCCTTCCCCTGCCACTAACCTGGAACAGTATTGGGCAGTACAACATAAGAACGAACTACAAAAATCAGTTGAAAAAGGCTTAACTCATCAATATGGATACAAATACTTCACAGAGAGGACGTGGCAGGGTACTTGTATACTAGTATCAAAACAACAAAAAGACACTAAGCACAGACCTGAGAGTACTCGCATTTTCTGACAGCTAGTTAAAAGCCACTAACTAATTTAAAAAATCATGCATCAAAAACTAAATTATCAATCAGTACACAGTCAATATATTTTTAGTGTAAAAACGTCATAAACTGTCAGGGAAAAAAAATACCTTGTGCAATGCCAAGATACAGGCATATAACAATAATATTTAGTTTGCTTTAAATATTGCCCCCCTTTCAAAGAGGTGTGTAGATAAACATTACCGTTGTAGACCAAACTTGGTGTACATGTACTAGTGACAGACAGTACTTCTACAATCAATTAGACACTCATTATTTTGAGGGGGGAAACATGCATATTAATATGCAAACTAAACGAATATATATTTATATTTTCTCTGTTGGTTTCAGCTGAGGGACATTATATTTACCTCAAAAGAACGGATTTAAATGTACAAGAGGGTGATAAGTTTAATCTAACCAGTATCACCGTTAATCCTAATAGTGATAGTTGCTTTACTTTCTGGTATCATTTATATGGAGAAAACATTGGGACTTTAAACGTTTACACAGAATCAGGAAATAACACTGAAAAGTGTTGGTCACGATCTGGAAACCACGGAGATAACTGGCTATTTGCTAATTTTGATATTTCGAAATCCGAACCGTACAATATTATATTTGAAGGGGTTTATGGAGATTATATTTCAAGTGATATTGCATTAGATGATATTCAATTTCTTCAGCGTACCTGTTCAGGTAAGTAAGGGCGCATGTCGAGTATAAAATGAGTTTATTTACGAAATAAGAATGACTATCTACCCATTAAACAATATTTTAAAAGGTCTTTCAGAATAATTTATTTGTTTTTCAAAGGTAATTGGCTTTGCAAAGAATATATTCTTAAAATATGGTCAATGGTGTTTTGTCTTATGATAACTCGTCTCATAATACACGTTTGTGTTTAAATGTTTATATCAGTCAATGATTGTGTTGGTTACAATGTTTCTTAAAGCATTGACAGATACATGTAAAAATGCTTATGTACATGTTATTAGTTAAGGTCTTACTAATAGTGCGATGACGGAATAGAAAAAATAGAGTATTAAAAGAGTTAAATTTTAGTTCATGGTACACTGCTAAAAATTGGCACAGTTATAGAAAAACGATTTTACTTGAATTTAAGATTGGTTGTCAAAATGTCGTATGGTGCAGTTTTTTTATTTAATCTTTTAGTCAGCAAATTTGACTTCAAATACAAATCAATAGTGGCATGCAGTTTGGCTTTTTATTCAAAAGCTGCCCTCAAATATCTTTCTTGTTTGTTTTATTCAAACATCCGATATAATACTCCATGCAATAGGCGAAAAAGATTATCATAAAAGATTTTTGATGACAAAATATGAAATATGAAGGTAAAAACTACTGTTAACAGGGATTTTTTTTTTTTTTTACCTTATTCCAGCATCATGACTGAATATGTATATTCCAATACCTATCAAATTCAACCATATTTGCTCTTTATTATGTATATCTATTGAAAGACGTATATTAGATGTTCGTTATGCATTCTTGTCAGTTATACGTCTTTGATCTATAAAGCCACGATCAGCAGTATTTTAATAACAGGATATTTTTGTTATACAAAGTGAAAGCATCATTTAAATACATGACTACACATTTTTGTTCGCATAAATTTATTGTGCCAGCATGTAAAACTTTTATTCAAATTATTGTCATATAACAACATTTGTTTCCGCATAAATTGAGAGTGTCAGCATTTCATCTCTGTATTCATAATATTGAACAGTCTCTAGAGATAGTAGTTCAGGATGGTGTGTAAAACATAGCTATAAGGCCACATCATACCAGTACCAACACTGACATGTCTGAATTTCATTTGTAATATAAAAAAAGTATATGAGGTTCTCTTCTGGGAAAATTATACTGTTAATCTATTATGTCGGTTGATTGATTTTGTTTGTAGTTAAACGTCAAGTGGCAATTTTTTCATTCTAATGCAAATTGAGTATAATTTTGGGACGTCCTAAATTATTCGACAAAGACAAATCTCTCGACAAATCTCACGAGATTGTTGTTGATTTTGTCAATTTTTACTCAGTTTAGCGCAAGCACACTCTGTAATATTTTAACGAAGTGGTTGCAACAGTTGTAAGTATAGATTACAATTTGATAATTTCATAATTTTCCGAACTAAAATGTTTTAAGTTATTCTAATGTTTATGGGAAGATTGTGAAGATTGTGAAGATTATGTCTTTTTTCATCGAAAACCGAGATACATCTGTCCTGTCTTTGGTATTTCTGCCACTTTTTTCGAGACAAAACTTAGATTTGATTTTTTTTCCATTTAAGACCGATTCTTACAAAAGGCTATATCTGAAATTTCGTCTGTAGCTTATTCTCCGTTTGAAGATGTCAAGCCTCGACATTGCAATAGTTTTTACAACTATGAAACAATGTTTAGATATGTCAAAACGTAATGTTCAACACTATGCTGTGCAATTATTTGTATGCTGTTGCCAAAATGTAAAATTATTTATTCAAGACGTGTTCCAGGATGAGTTCAGTATATGAAGCTCTCTCTCATTGCTCTTTTGTTTAATTTAAAAGCATTCATCAATTGGTGTTAAGACGAAAATCATTAATTGATATTGAACCAAATGTATGTCACAGCTCATTTGTTGAAACACCCATAAGCGCTGAATATATTGCACAGTTTTGTTTTTCTAATTTTAAAGAACTTATGTTGCCATTGTTTGAATAATTCAGAAAACACTCTTGTAAACTATCACCAACCTTCGCATTTTTGGATATGTTTCTTCGTGCAGTTGAGTTATTGTTACAGACCATTTTGGCTGAACGGAATTGATAGTGGCTTTTACATTTGAAAATGGTTTCTGCAATGTTGCGATGCTTTTTCATTTCCAATCGGACAAACTATGCTAGGTGGACACCAGCATACATATTGGATATGTTGAATCTGTCTTAAACGGTTAAATCTGTCTTTATGTCAGGTAAGTTTTCAATCAGACATAAAAATGGTATCTGGAGTGACATGGCTACAGAGAAAACTATTAAAGATTATAAACGTTGTAGAGGCATCATGTATAGTAGTGACAAGGAAAACAACGCTGTACGTTGATGAATGCTTACAAGGTCACATCCTTGCGCATTTTAGTTCTGATATGGATGAAGATAGGGATAAGCAACCGATACTGAAATTGAACACGAAGAATACAAGCCAACACTAATGACACGAGACAAGGATAATGTCTCTGATTTTATAGGGTTTATGCATTCAAATATGACCGATTCATTTAACGTTGCCGATCATTCTTAGACATTGATAATTACTAGTATTTCTACAGAAATGAAAGCCTCAATAAATGTTCATGATTCTCTTCTAAAATCTCTTGAACATGGCACCAGATGGTCAAATCTTTTATGGAAAGCTGCTCTAATGAATCTGAAATCCACGTCTTTTATAGTCCTATGATACGACCAAGACCTCAAAACTCAAGTTTAAATCAGGTGACTTTGTTAAGGCACATATAAACCCAGTAAAAATAGTTCGTTATCAAAGTCACCATGCTTATAACTTGATACGCCAGACGCGTGTTTCGTCTACATAAGACTCATTAGTGACGTTCAGATAAAACTAGTTAGAAAGCCAAACATGGCTTAAGTTGAAAGGTTTATAGAACACAAAAAAGAAGATGTTGTATGACTGAAAATGAGACAATTATCCACATAAGATAACAAAATGACAGAAACATTAACACCTATAGGTCACCGTACGGCCTTCAACAATGAGCAAGTCCCATACCGCATAGTCAGCTATAAAAGGCCCCGATAAGACAATGTAAAACAATTCAAACGAGAAAACAAACGGCTTTATTTATGTAAAAAAATGAACGAAAAACAAGTATGTTACACATACACAAACGACAACCACTGAAATACAGGCTCCTGACTTGGGACAGGCTCATACATAAATAATGTGGCGGGGTTGAACATGTTAGCGGGATCCCAACCCTCCCCCTAAGTTTTCCAACGGGATATTAGGAATCGCCATTAACAATGGAAGTGCATGTATCGCCTCATTGTATAATCCGAAGAGAAAGTTCAGGTATCTTTATGATGATATACACAAGCTTAAGACAGGAGTAGAGTTTGCCGCCACAAATAATCCCAGTCTTGTGAAAGTTTCCCCATGTAAAAACACGCTTTTAAGGCACATCCCACATACAATACTTCAAAGGCAAGTTTGGATAAACTCTCATCTTGCTTAACCAGTGATCATACTTTCCATAGACTCTGGTTGGTGAGAGGGGAAAACCGATTACTCTCGGTTCACCTCAAAGAATATTTGTCAGTAGATTTCCTTCAAGACCTTGTGTGTACGTATACGGACAAGAAAAACAGCTTGCAATAACAACTGTGTATGCAGCCAACAGAAATCCTTGTTTACAATATTTAAAATTGAGAATGGAAATAGGGAATGCGTCAAAGAGACAACAACCCGACCATAGAAAAAACAACAGCAGGTCGCCAACATGTCTTCAATGTAGCGAGAAATTCCCGCACCCAGAGGCGTCCTTCACCTGGCCCTTAAACAAATATATACTTGTTCAGTGATAATGAACGCCATACTAATTTCCAATTTGTACTCAAGAAACTAAAATTAAAATAATACAAGACTGAAGAAGGCCAGAGGCTCATGACTTGGGACAGGCGCAAAATTGCGACCGGGTTAAACATGTTTATGAGATCTCAACCCTCCCCCTATATCTTCGTCTGAAGGGTCTGCTGTAGAAATCATCTAACTCACCGAGCAATATTGGAAAAAGACGACAATAAAAACGATGACTGATGTCACGTTTTCGAAAGTTTTCATGCCCTTTATTTGTTTAAATACCCATACAACCACTCTTTAGAAGGGAGTCCATGTGTTCTTTTGTAAGGCAAAGCACATAAACCGAAAAATTGAGCTAGGATATAGGCTGAAACTTTAGTCCACCATTAAACTCATTCGATTTTTTTTTATTATTTTTAAATTAAGTTGAAAATGAATTGTCACAGTTTATCAGGTCTTTCCACCTTTCCGTGAAAATACCTATTGATTTTGTTCCGATTATTCGTTTTATTTCCCGCCTAATTTTTGTCTTACGTAATTTTGTTGTTTCATGAGATGTTGCTTAGATATTTGGAATATGATATCGTATAGTTTACACAATTTTAAAATTGTCAACCGCGTAACCTTGTACTTTACGTTGTAAGAGTTATCTCCTCAAACACTGTTTTCCTTGTGACCACTACTCGTTCGCAACCGTAAATGATTACCACAAATTTATTTTACCAAATGGCTCGTTACATCTTCAGGACTAGGATAATCATTTGGACCGAAGCTTTCCGGAGACTCCAGATGAAAGTTATTTCCCCTTATGCATTTGACATTAACAATGTGCGTTTCTAACTAGTAAACCATAAATGATAGAGATCAAGGGTCTTTTGATTAAAGGTCAATGGTCCAACAAAAATCAAAATTAGGTCAAGGTCATGTTCTAAATATGGATTTTGGCTTATTTTCACTTATTAAAAAAAACAAACTTATAGGCTAATATGACGTTCATAAAGCCAAAGGAGCTGACATTTAAGACTAAATCTTTTCTAGTGGAAAGACCTTCAATTGTTCTCTGAACAATTGGCTTTTAATTTCATTATGAATTTCTTGTTCAGTAACAATATAGATAATTTTAACCTCTTGTGAAATGTGACAAAAATGAAAATCTCAATCACTAACCTTTAACCTTATTTTAAAAAAAATGTACCATATTTCAATTTTATCACCAGGCAAAAAATAAGGAATAATCATTTCTCTTTCTAAAAAGTCATAATTTGGCCTGCAGGAAGGTTGGTCCACTAAAGTTGGAAACTGCAGGTTTGGGCACCCCACTATTATAAGTTTGAGTTATAAATCAACGAATCAGTTTGATATAACGTTCCTTGAAGATTACCATTCAACCATTAGTCCGGCCGATCGGTGAAAAAAAGGCTCAAATAATGAGGAAATTGCCAATTTTTGCATGATGGTACATTTTTGTGTACTGAGCAATATTAGCTATGGACCCACCCTCAAAATTTAATATGACGGCTTGTTTCAAGATGGATGCCGTACGTTCTAAAATAGTTTCTATCATTGCACAAACCACAGTGGATTTGATGCTGGAAGCACACAAATAAACATATTTGAATGACTTGATGTACTTAGCTAGATTTTGTTTTGATCTATCTTTAAAATACAAAATGGCAGCTATTTAAAAATGGCCGCCCGGAAAAATAAGCAAATATTTATTATTGAAAATTTAACTGAATATAAGCATTTTATTGATGTATAGTTTCGTTTAGTATCTGTCCCATTTCTGTCCTTGTTTTATTTTGCCTTGCTTGTTATTTCATACACAAAGTAATAGCTTTCATAACAAGCTGCAACAGTAGCTTTCTTTAAAAGCTGCAATATTTGTTGTCTTGGGTCACACATAAAAGCTGTGATTTGGGATTTATCTGCCCTAAGATATTATTGAGTGCCTATCTTATTTTTTGGGTCGCAATATTTTGCAATTTGAGATATTAAACTGTGAATTGAGAATCATTAAAACACATATCAGTGAAATAGCAGGAATTGAGGACAAGCAGAAGAACATTGAAATGGCAGAAACTGAAACTCTTGGGGATATGGAGAAACCCACAGTTGAAGACGCTTTAAAAGAGAACAGATCAGAAATGACTATTAAACGATCATACCAAGACTTTTTAGCAGATATGAAAATATAATACTCAAAGTACAGCTGAGATTTACCGCAATATAAAACAGAACGAAGCGCGAATTGATAAAGTTTGTGTTGGTCTCATTACGTTTCAAACTGAACAGATGAGAGCAATAACTCTGAAGACAGGATAGACCACAAGGCTTATAATAATTGCTTAGCGAAATTGATGGTCAGACCAATAAGATATTTAAAGTTGTGGTGAGTAAATGGACAAGCTAACAACAACTGCAGAAGGAGACGCAGTTCAATTTAAAAGTGCAGTTGAACAGCAGGGTATCTTCCAACAACTGGCATTTGTTGTAAATGAATAAGTGGATAATCGAAATAAAGAAATTAACATTCCTGCAATGGACAAATCTTCTAAGGCAAAAGGAGTAGGTCCGGTGAGGGCCGGTTTTGGCCTCAAATTCCAAGTTCATCTGACAAAAGATTTCGGACACTTTTCAAACACTTTAATGTCTATTTCAATTGATTCAATTATTTTTTGTGAAAGATTGTAACTGATTCACTAATTAAAAACGCTCCGATGCAAGCTAATATAGAAAAAAATCTATCAAATATGCCAAAAACTGTTATTTTTTAAATGTTTTTTGTCAAAAATGAAAGTAGCTGCATCCGTGTTCATCCTCGACCTTTATATATGTTATATATTACCATAGAACACAACCTATATTTCAATATCAAGAATGAACACGAATGCGGCCACTCTCATTTAAGAAGGAAACCGTCTTAAATTTAACTAAAATGCTTAAATTGTGAAGATTCCAGTAATTTAGCATGACTTAATGATGCAAGTACCCGATATATGTGTATTGTAATGCCAAAATAAGCCCATACTTATGTAGCAGAAACATTATACTTTTCAAAAAATAACTGAAAGTTTACATTTAAACAATTTTGTAAAACTGCTATATTTTGGGGCCAAAAAGGAGTCTTACTGAACCTACTCCTTTGACCTTAGCGTGTAGAACGCAATTTTACCAAAATTACACAACAAAATTCATTCCTTGGGTCTTTCCCTAATTGTAGTTCGCATTAACCATCAACCGCATCAACTCTGTTGAAGGTTTCTTTACCTTAAGTCAAAATTACTATGTCAGGGCTTCGGCCCTTCATGAGACATTTAAATTATTCAACAACAAACTCCATGTAAGAACATACTATAAACCTCTTGTACTAATCAAGGATACAAGCAAAAGGCTTATATGTCTTCTTACGCATACTTACTATGAATCAAAAATGTTTGGTTCAGAGCAGCACAGCATTACAGAAACAATTGGCTGCAAGTGGATTCTATCAGGTTTCTCCAATGCTGAATGCAGTGCCTACTTATGTTATTATCCCCGTCGAGTCAATGGTAAATCCCACATTTATAACTCCAATTAAGACAACCTCGTCAGCACTTGGAGCTCTAACAGACTTCCCATAACAGAAGGATGACTCCACTGGCCGATCCAGGAAAGGGCAGAGAAAACCAAAATAATGTGATAACAACTCTACTTCAGACTCCTGATTGGAGAGATAATATACTCAATAGTAAGAAAATCTTGATGCATTGGGACCGGAGCCGAAGTTCAGAGCTCCCAAAAATGAAAAAAAAACTGAATTGAAGGGGAGCCATGACTTGAGAGGCGTTCATTTACCAATTTGAACGAACTGATGGTAGATGACAATGGAAAAATAGGAAAAATGTGCGTAGGCCCCAGATTGCCAGGCCGATGTTGTCTTTGAATACGCTCGCAAGGTAGACACCGATGATGTTTCAAAGGCCTTCAAAAGCATTAATTTGGAGCAGCGCGTTAGCAAGAAAGACGATCAAACTAGATTGGAACCGAAGCATTCCGTCGAGGATGTAAAACAAAGATTCTTCAAGGCATGTAATAGAGAGTAATCCAGAAACATTCAACAAGAAGTTAAATCAATTGAAAACCTTAATAACAAACCAGATTGCGATATATGGATCAAAAATTGCCAATTATGACCATCGACAAGTGTACTTTGTTGATTGCGCAGTATTTCCGACCGATAAAGGAAATATGAGCAGTCCTTTGGATAATGAGGTGCATAAACTCACACAAATAGTCACAAAACTAGCTGATGTTATGCTTTCAACAAATCAACACCCGTGGATTGGCCGATCAATATTACCTCGGTTATTGATAAAGATCACCAGGTCAGTGGAAGATCACCCGATCAATTAACACGTGGAAGATCTCCTGAGCAATACAATCGTGGTAGATCGCTAGATAGAAACACATCCAAGTTTAATGTCAATCGATCAGCAACACCCCCACTAAGCTAGAGATCATATAGTCCCTAAAGACAACGTTTAGCATCTTCACGGAAAAACTCCTGAAATCCCTGTTATTTCAGACAACGGTCACCTTCACCAGGATAAGGAGCAAATCAAAGTGCAACCCTAATAATTGAGTCTTTAAACAGAAAAGGGTTGGGCCAATAGGCCAACGCACGATTCCAAAGTTTGTTGGCCATGACACATCACCTCATCACAAAATTGAACAGAGGCCCACGGCCTCGTCCGATATTGTCAACAGACAAACCATTCGAAAGAGCTTGAAAGTACGAGGTACTACTATACATGATCATAATTTGAACATGATTGTGGACACTGCTACAATGTTAACATAAGTAAATGACAAATTAATTCCGGAAGAAAATGGAGATTTGGAAAACGTATCGCTACGTGGTTTGGGTTAACAGCTTGTTTTTTGGAAGATGATAACGTACGACTCTCGACATTCATGGAGTTAACATTGTAAACATACAATGGGATGTGTGTAAAGAGCCATTAACAGACGATGTTATACTTGTTTGTTGTTTGAGTCTAGTTATTTTGGACACACTGAGCGCAGTCATATACATACGTATATATTAAAACTGATTGACAACAAATTCAAAACATAAAGTCCATTTTTATAGAATCATTACTTTAATTCCGAAATTATATAGAATACCTTTAGGACAATCTTGATATTTATACCGTTTTTCCGCCATCTTGAAAATGACAGCCATCTTGGATTTTTAAGAGTTGGTCCATAGCTGAAATCAAAGGGTATATAATCAAGAACTACTATGCAAAGTTGCATGCTTTCCTCACCAAGTGAGCAATTCTGCTCTATATCTGCACCCATCGGCCGGACTACTTGTTAATCACATAACAAATGTCAAGCATTTCGTATATCTAGAAATAATAATCTAAAGCAATGATAAATAACTCGTTATGGAATGATTGTAATCTAAATCAAAGTTTTTTATATTACACCTGTTCTATTTTGAAACCGGTTTAGCTAAAGCTAACTTATTCAGAAAAACATACTTAAAGTAGTGTAGTGAGTATTATATTGTGTATATCGATTGATATTAACAATGACATTTTACATGTTTTAGATTTAACTTTGGACTGTAGCTTTGAGGAATCAAGCTGTTACTGGTCAAACTATCCTGAAACGCCATATATTTGGAGCAAAATAGCCACGCCTATCTCAACCGATTCCCCTGGTCCATATACAGATCACACTACTGGGTCAGGTAAATGTTAACATTATAGAACACCAGGCACCATCTGTATAACAGTTGGACGAATTGTAAGCCTTATATAATTGGCTGTTTACGTTAACATGGCGTTTAATCGTATTCTGCATAAACCGCTGTATTTCAGTACACACATGCAGTGAACGCGCATTAAATGTCACTATTATTTGAACTTTACATAAAATGGCGCGTTTTTATGATGTTGATAACAGTAAACACACGTCTACTCCTGTACTAAACGGGTTGATGCAGTTAGGTTGTCATGTAACCCTGTATACATTGAGTCATCACATCACACAACCAATGAAAAACATAAATTATTTCCTATCAAAAGATAAGCTACGGTGCATACTTGATAGTTTATGTTTTCGTTAATAACTGAATTTCAAAAAATCAAAATTCCTGTTAATACACATATTTTAATGAGCTCTATTCGTGTATGGTTGAAGAAACTTTTGTCGACAACAATCACAACGAAAACAAAATGATGAATTTCCTCAGCTTTCCTTTATAATGTTCATATCCTAATCCATTTGTTGAGTACTTTTAAGACCTCAGGTTGATTTGTTTGTGACGAAAAGGACAAAATGTAATTTAGAAATTGCAACAAGTGTTGTCTTTGTAAGTTTTAATTTAGAAGTTCTTTTTAAGTAAAACGAATAATGCGACTAGGTGAATATCGCAAAAACAAAAGCTCGCACTCTGATTATCAAAGTATAGACCTATATGTTATGACCTTTTTTTCGAAATCGCAATTTTAAAACTCGCATATTTGTCATGCAATTCTGGAAAACATTGTTATAACATAATGCATGCATTTTTTTTTAAAGTGCAAAAATATTTCTATTTTCTTCCAAAAAATATATTGCAACCTTAGGATATTGTTTGGGCTCTACATTACAATGTTTTTAAAAGCTTAACGAGTCTATCGTTACTTAACTATTTATCGAAGAAATAAAAAGTGCAAGTATTTCATCTTTTTTATATCTTTATAGCTATTTTTTTTAGCTAGAGATGACTGCTATTTTTAGAATACTTTAGTCGAGCTGCAAGTAAACTGTATTCTTATCAGACCAGATTTAAGTCTCCGTTTTAAAACTGATATAGGCTAGACCTGTCGAGTGGAATTGTCAGCTTTACCAGGCCAGACATGTTGACAGGTCTGCTTGACAATGAAGACCTGTGGACAGTTGAGCTTGATCTAACTAGTCATTTAAAAAGGTCTGCTGTTGACTTGTCCTCAGGACATGTCTGCTTTTTGACATACCAGTTGTAGGAAAATGTCCAATTCTAAATCGGTCCTATGTTTTCGCTGATAGAAGGTCGATATTGAAATAATATAATCCATTAAAGCTGTCCCGTTTACAAGATATCTTTTGATAATTTTTACCGTGTCTTGGAGTAAACCGGATCAAATCTATTTGATTAGAACAGGACTGGTTTGGACAGAATAGTCCAGATCAATAACTGCTTCTGAAAGCATATCAAGTCAAAACTTAACATATTAACTTGATTGAATACAGGTAATTATCTAATAAATTACTATGTAAACACAATTTTATAACCATATTCTTGTAATTGTTATAAAATACATCTAATAACATAATTATGAACCTCAACCTTCAGGAGCACATGCGTTGTCAGCTCTTTTTGATATTTAAGTTTGACTGTTTCTCTAGTATCTTTCGTCCCTCTTTTATCTAAGATTGTATCTATTTTGTTTTAAATTAACCTGTGACATCACATTTGTGGCGTTGATCCAGTCGTGTGATGAACTGTTCGTGATTATGTTGTGCTGTTTTTGTGCGCGGTTCTAGGTTGTTTTACGTGTTCGTTTTTATTCTGTTATCAGCATGTCGAAATGAACTACTTTGTTGCTTATTTGTGTATTTCTCTGTCTTAAATATTCTTGCATTAAATTGTATAGTATTCCTGCCATGTAATGTTGTCATATCAGTGTTATATTGCACTGCCATAAAAGCACGAGGTATGGCTAGTCAAAAAACCAGGTTCGACCCAAAATTTTTTATATAAATGTCCTAAACCAAGTCAGGAAAATGGCAATTGTTATCTTACTTTTCGTTATTTTTTATTTATGATAAATGTAAATGTACATGACGTTGCTAAACCTAGTCGTTGCATTATTTTAGTATATTAAGTCATATTAACAGCCATTATAAAAAGAATGGTAATGATATTTGAATTATATGAATGTTGTTATCTTTTCTTATTTTAACTAGCATTACTTTTTTACTTTTGGTTCCAACAGATGGTGGACATTATATTTACCTCCAACGAACAGGTTCAAAGCATGTGAAATATAATTTAATCAGTCACACGATCATCCCTAATGATGATACTTGTTTTACCTTCTGGTACCATATGTATGGATTAAACATTGGTACCCTAAGTGTTTACACAAAATCAGGAAACACCACTGAAATGCATTGGTCTCAATCTGGAAACCATGAAAATTCCTGGCAATTTGCTCATTTTGATATTTCTAAATCCAAGCCGTATAGCATTATATTTGAAGGGACTCGTGGAAACGATGGTTCGAGTGATATAGCATTAGATGACATCTTACTACATCAGCGTTCATGTTCAGGTAAGAACATTTCGAACACGGTAAGGGTACTTCGTCAGAGATTCGCATTATTTATATATCATTTCTAAAGTTTTATTCTTTCAAATTTAAAAACTAACAATCACTTTAAGCAACCTGAGGAAATCGCACGAACTAAAAAAAAGAGCGACAGGCGAACAGACGATCTCCAAAATTTAATGTTATTAGCATGTATAGACCGAAAATAAGCGAGAACAGCATACGTAACTTAACGGTATATACATGATAAATGAATGGTAGTTTCAGGTACAGTTTATTGAGTTTTAATAAATTTAGATACATGTATTCAAAGAAACAACTCAGCGCAACAACAACAAAAACAAATAATTATCATGCACAATATAAGTTTCAACAAATACGTATATAATGGTTCTTGTTCGTCTTGTGTCATATTTTTAAAGTTTAAACTATTGTTCACTTGCGTCCAATTTATTAAAATGCACAATACAATACTAGTGAATTACTATCTATAATCCCCGATGATTAATTTGCCACCGGATGAAACATAAATATAGTATGCAAATGCATAGCATTCTGCATTCACATTCTATAATAAGTAATGTCTGTATGCATTTACCTCTAGTTTATTTTAAATGACAGAACAGAACTAGTCGTGTTTAACTGATTGGTGTTTTTTTTTGTAATTTCTTTGTTTGTATGATACTGTAATTATTATTATTTTCATTACTTTTGTCATTGTTTTTTTGCAAGGCAATTCCTTATTTTGATAGATTGAACGTTGTAGGTTCAATAAAATATTCACAGTTATGTCATAAAACAACTGAGACTATATCACTTCATGAATGTTCAAAATATTATTTACAACTTAACAAGACCTCGTTGGAGTTCAATCCGAAGTGTGATGACTGTTTCGCTGATTACCAAGATGTTCAAACATCAATTAAAAATCTATGTAACGATATCAACTATTCAGACATCTGCACTTTCAATCTTTCTGATGTAACAAACAAAGAATTTAGATGTTTTCAGTCAAACAGACTATTGATCGAGTATACTTGTGAAGGTAATTAAACTAAATTTAGAGCACACACTGTTTTACCATAACATTAGTTGAAACTTTGTCGCTTAGAATGAGTGTAAAAATCCTTTCATTGTAATTGTACCTTATGTAAATGCAAAGACAGACATGAAACTAAATATGATAAAGTCAACATTTGAAATTTTAATGTTAAGATTATTTTCAAATATATTTATGTATTGTAATTTCATTTTGTGCAGAAACGATCACATTTGTTTTTGTTTTCTCGCCTGCAAAAATGGATTATAATCAATCGGCGATGAGTATTTGTATGATGCTGTATATTATGAAGGATAGACAAGAATCTATCAAAAACTTATCCTTTGTATTCCGAGACTTTTGTTTGTCATTAGTCCTTTTTCCTTGACCTCATTTTATATAAAAGTTAAAAGATCTTTTATAATTGTTAAACTGATAACTCTCCGTCAATGATCAATTGCGTGGAGGTGAACACATAAAGATTAACGACTTAAAAATTTCAAAAAATAACTAATGTCAAGCAATTAAAGAAAGTATCGGTCTCATTTATCCACAAAGCAACACAACAAAAAATTACTCTGGATTTAAAACAAACAGAAAATTAAAAAAAAAACGCTGAATTACAGGCTCATGACATGGGACAGACACATACATATTCCGGCAGGATTAAACATGTTTGCTGGTGTTACACCCTCTCCATTACTAGCGAATAATGGCGTCACTTTACAACATCAGAGCAAACTATAAAGTTCAGTTGAAATGGTGTAACACATCAGAACGATACAATAGCTAAAAAAAATTAAAAAAAAACAACAACAAGAAAGCAATAACACAATACAAAATATTATATATTGTGACATATCGAACAAACTATTTGGTACCTAGAATAGCTGCAAGGCATATATTTTAATATGGGACCGAAGTACTTGATATATGACCCTAACTAAAGTGGTCAACTTAATCTAATTTCTCATAGAAAAGTGTGGTTCTCATAAACTATAAGCAGTAGGTTAGTTATATTCGGTATATGTGTACATATTAGTCTTCTCGGGATAATTTGACATTGATCTTGTTTGCATCGATCGATATGTTCCCTTGGCTAGTACTATATATCAAATTCCTATTCGTAGATTAAGAGCAATTTCCGCTTATATATGTTTTAATTTACCTCAAAAAGAAGGAAAGGAAAGAGCTTCCGAATAGACGTGTATGGATAAACTAAACTATAAACGTCGGCGTAAAATGTACGGTATATGGTGTAATATTCTAATAGAGTAATGATGTACTGTTGTAAGGGTTGTCAGGGTTGTAGTGTAAAGTGTATGGTACATGGTTCTTTTGGATAGCGTTTACTATGGAATTGATAAAGTAAATGACTTGGCTAATTCGAAAACATAACACTGCTTTGCGTTTCTTAATACCGTCGTTACTCGGTATACTTTATACTTAGACCTACATGTAAAAAAAAGGACATGTGATATGATTGCCAATGAGACAACTGTCCACAAGAGACCAAAATGACACATACATTAACAACTACAATGCATAGGTCACCGTACGGCCTTCAACAATGAGCAAAGCCCATACCCCATAGTCAGCTATAAAAGGCCGCGATATGACAATGTAAAACAATTTGAACGAGAAAACTAACGACTTTATTTGTATACAAAAAAATGAACGAAAACAAATGTGTAACACATAAACAAACGAAAACCACGGAATGATATATACTTCTCTTAATCTCTCTTTTTTATGGTCAAACACATGGTAAGGCAGTTGCTCCATTGAATAAATCAAATATACTTCATTATTCGAGTACGGAAAGTCTTGGGTTTGGCCTGAGCCCGTTTCAAATTGATAATTGGCTATCTATCGAAGAAGCACGCAATTTTAGAAATTATAGCAAAGTTTGGTCGAGCGGGGGGCAAAACTGTGTGTCCCGTTAGGATGACATGTCTTCCTGTGGTATAATGCAACATGTGGTTCATATTCATCTTCTCGTCAAAAATATGAATATGTTACAAACGTATGCATTGAACTTTAAATATATGACCCTGTATCCAGTTAACGTTAAAACTTTTATTTGTTTTTCTTCTAACGTTGCGTATAGCACTCGCCAGTTTAAAATTCTGAATAAGCATCTGGCTACTACATCTTATCATATTATGTTGTTCAATATAATTTACCTTATATATTTTTTTTTATGATGAATTCGGCGACCCCTTTTTATGGTTTATCAATGAAATGAATAAAGTAGTAGAACTTCATTTTCTTCAAGGGATACATCTTTTGTACCCGATAGCATCCCGTTAAACACAGTAGTGAAAAACAAGCATTAATCGAACACACCTTAACACAGCATACATAGATTTCTTTTACCAATACATTTTATCTCAAATTGTAAATACTTTTGTTTATAAATTAGATAGAAGCGAATGTTTTATCTCAATTTTCAGATTTTAAAGAGAGAGATTCAAACATTTGTTTCGATATTTATGTTTCATAAAAAATATCCTTTGAAATATTTTTTCCACATCAAATATAATAAAATAAAAAACAATAAAAAAGATATGAAGCCTTCACCTGCAAATTATATTGAAAAAAAATAGTAATATTCAATTCCATGAAAGATAACTTAAATTGCACAAATCATAGGTATGGAATGCGTGATGGTATGTCAGGGAAAAAAGTTGGGAATCTAGAAAACCACGTAATAAATTGAAATGCTAGATTTCTAACATGATTTTTATAATTAAATTATTCTATACGGACAAAAGTTCCAGTATGTGATTTTGAAAGTCTTGAAATGCTTTGTTTTGACTTCAACAACGTATTGAATCAAATTCATTAGTTTTGCACGTAGCGTTACTTACGTATGTCATGTTGTAAGAAATTTCTAGCTTCATATAGAGCGAAACTCATTAAATGTCCTTCTGAACATATTTAAGTTGAATTTTGCATATGGTTTTTGTCTTAACGTTTTATGTAAAATATGTATAAAATATATTTTCTTACGAGGTAAAATGTGAATTTTATAGTATGTATCATAAACATAATAAAACTCATCATAGAAGAGAGAGAACATGCAATAATATTTTACCAAGTTGAATATATAAAGTTATTGTGTTGATTTTTGTTTTGTTCTGGTATGTCAACACAAAGGAACAAAAACGTTCATTCATTTCATCTTATTTGGAATTTTGTTGAAGACAATAGTATGAATTACCTTTTGAGAAATGTATAACAAGATTTGGTACAATTCATCTAAACTAGTACTGTTCATGCTGCTTGGACAGCTACTTTGCTATCCAGATTATTCATATATATTATTTATATATATATATTAATTTGTAGGATCCTTTACTATAGATAATTTAGCTGATCTGTAACCACAACATCTTCATGCCTTATATATCATGTACTGTAGTACGCCGCTAGATTAAAACTGACGTGGAAAGGTAACATATGGCCACCGAAGCTCTTTTATTGAGAGCCCAGGTGGTCGTGTGGTCTAGCGGGACGGCTGCAGTGCAGGCGATTTGGTGTCACGATATCGCAGTAGCATGGGTTCGAATCCCGGCGAGGGAAGAACCAAAAATTTGCGAAAGCAAATTAACAGATCTAACATTGTTGGGTTGATGTTTAGACGAGTTGTATATACATTATGTACACAGCCATGTATCACCATCATTGATGGCGATCCGATGGATACATCTGTTGTAGGGTTGTCACTGACTCAGACGTACTTATGAATATAATTATTTTCTGTGACTGTATCTTACATTAATTTGTAGGATCCTTTACTATAGATAATTTAGCTGATCTGTAACCACAACATCTTCATGCCTTATATATCATGTACTGTAGTACGCCGCTAGATTAAAACTGACGTGGAAAGGTAACATATGGCCACCGAAAGATCTTTTATTGATAGCCCAGGTGGTCGTGTGGTCTAGCGGGACGGCTGCAGTGCAGGCGATTTGGTGTCACGATATCACAGTAGCATGGGTTCGAATCCCGGCGAGGGAAGAACCAAAAATTTGCGAAAGCAAATTTACAGATCTAACATTGTTGGGTTGATGTTCAGACGATTCAAACGAATGAACGGTCATCGTAGCGACTACCAATGCAAGCCAGACCTCCCTCTTAGTCGTCATTTGAGATCCCCTGGCCACACTAAGGCAGATCTCAATCGACTGACCATTACTATCATTGACCACAACTCTGCTTGGTCTAGGGAGGATAGACTTACTCGGGAAAGATTTTGGATAAGAAAATTAACAACTTTGGCACCAAATGGGATAAATTTAATGAAAAGATGTAATTCGACACCATGCAGTGCTTCACATCTGGGTTATATTACTTATTATTACAGTCCCCGTTTTTATTTCTATCCTTACTCATTTCTAAAATATATCTGTTGAAGTTAACAATCTAAATTGCTTAATTTTTGAGGGATGCATAAGTACCAAGCCACGTCCAACTATTTTACTTTAGTCAAAATTTGTTAATTTTTTAAACGGCCGTTTGTTTTAAACATCGCAGACTCTAATGTTACTACACTACAGTTGTTAAATCTGAAATATTTAGAAATTTAGACCGTTCAGTGCTGTTTATTTAGAAATAAGACCGTTCAATGCTGTTTATTTGGAATTTTTATTGACGCAATCTTTCTTGTAACATCATAATTATCGACACTGTTAAAGCTTTAGAATTGTGCTAGTTCATATCGCACATTATTATTTTTATTTAAAACATTTATTTGAACTCTCTGATGTTATTAGTCATATAACCTATTTCATATTCAACATATTTTTGCAATGATGCAAGCGTCTTAACTGATGTTCGGTTTGCCTTTTTTATTGTATAAATTTCAAGATTTAGTAAAAGTTTATAATCTAAGAAGACTTAAAGATGATTCATTTAACATCAGAATCTGACTGACGAAGGATATCTGTTATCCGAAATATTTATAAATAATTACATTTATAGTTCCTTTTTGTGTTATTGGTGTTGTTATGTACACTTTTTAGGCGTTTATATAATTTATTGTATTGTGTACATGTATCGTTACTTGTAACGATCCAGCGCCCTCGTGGGAAAAATCGTTGACTATTATTCAGACGTCGGTTTATATATATATATATATATATATATACAACTCGTCTAAACATCAACCCAACAATGTTAGATCTGTAAATTTGCTTTCGCAAATTTTTGGTTCTTCCCTCGCCGGGATTCGAACCCATGCTACTGTGATATCGTGACACCAAATCGCCTGCACTGCAGCCGTCCCGCTAGACCACACGACCACCTGGGCTCTCAATAAAAGAGCTTTCGGTGGGCATATGTTACCTTTCCACGTCAGTTTTAATCTAGCGGCGTACTATATATATATATATATATATATGATCCTTTATTATAGATAATTGAGCTGATCTGCAACAATTACATCTCCATGCCTTATATGTACTGAAGTACGCCGCTAGGTTAAAAAAGACGGAGAAAGGTAACACACGGCCACCGAAAGCTTTATTTTAGTAGAGCTCAGGTGGTCGTGTGGTCTAGCGGGACGGCTGCACTGCAGGCGATTTGGTGTCACGATATCACAGTAGCATGGGTTAGAATCCCGGCGGGGGAAGAACAAAATATTTACGAAAGCAAATGTACAGATCTGACATTGTTGGGTTGATGTTTAGGCGAGTTGTATATACATAATGTACACAGCCATGTATCACCATCATTGATGGCGATCCGATGGATAAATCTGTTGTAGGGTTGTCACTGACTCAGACGTACTTATAAATATAAGTATTTTCTGTGACTGTATCTTACATTAATTTGTAGGATCCTTTACTATAGATAATTGAGCTGATCTGTAACAATAACATATCCATGCCTTATATATCATGTCCTGTTTTACGCCGCTAGATTAAAACTGACGAGGAAAGGTAACACACGGCCACTGAAAGCTTTATTTTAGTAGAGCCCAGGTGGTAGTGTGGTCCAGCGGGACGGCTGCAGTGCAGGCGATTTGGTGTCACGATATCACAGAAGCATGGGTTAGAATCCCGGTGAGGGAAGAACAAAAAATTTGCGAAAGCAAATTTACAGATCTAACATTGTTGGGTTGATGTTTAGACGAGTTACATTTATACATATATATATACTTCTACATATACTTAACAACTGTGATGCATATTCGGTCTTTTACTTTACCAATTACATGATGTTTTATAATCGACATTGACTGGATAACATTTGAGTAAAATCTAAACTGTTATCTTGAGTTTGTAAAAGGAGCTAAATTTGATGACACATGGCAAATCTATTGCTTACACTAAACCAACAAGCTTTTGTGAGAAAACAGGGTTATAATGTCGGGAATATTCAAAACAATAAATCTGCTGTTGTATACAAACAGATTGGACGAAATTCATTATGAATAATTTAGCTGACAGTATTAATAGTATCACGATATTATTGTAACATGTCTGTAGTACGAACAAAAATTAATTGCTTACAAAGACATAAGTCTTCACAGTGTGATATTTTGACGTTGAAATTTTTTTTTTAAATGGAGTGGTAGTACATACAAATTCCTATAAATAAATAAATATCTAACATTTAAATGTAAAATTTGGAACAGTTTAAACGTCAATATATCAAGACTGGTGAAACAAAGTCACATTAAGACCATGGATATCAGACGTGACTTACGATAACACAATTGCATAAGCATATTATTTACTCACCATTGTTTATGTTTACCTTAAACGAGTTTTGATAAAAAAAAATATCAGTTATCTGCAATTTGTTGTATGATGTTTTCTCAAACGTCAATTGCTTTGTTTTCATTTAATGACATTCCCTTAAAACATTGTTAAATACAGAAATATAAAGAATCCATTCTATAATAACTGTTACATAAACAAAATCTCGAAGCTTGCATTTTTGTTGCAAATGCAAAACATGGTGACGTCGACATTAGAACTATATGTTCAAATAACTGATAGTATTGGTAAACAACGTTGTATATAAACATTTTTTTTTCAGCGGAGGAAACTACTTCAGTTTCAAGCATTGTTGAATCGGCAAAGAGTACAAGTGAAGGTATGAGTGAATACCTTAGTTTAATATAAAAAAGAAATATGATAGCCTTATAACAAATGTATGATATAAAAGCAAATGCACAAAACATTAAAAAAACGTTTAACTTACCTGTTGCCATTTTTGTCCTGTCTTTTTCGAGTTAATATTGACACAAATCATTGCAGACATAATGTATCTTTAAAAAAATATAAATACATGTAACATGAATACAAAGAGGCACGTGTCGTTATTTTCGTTACTTGTTTTAACTCTAAATGACATGTCGTATTAAGAAACAATATAATTGCACCGGGTACTCATGTTACTGATAAGTACCAATATAAATAAAATGTATAAAAAAGTTCAATTTTAAAGATGGTGTATAAGTTCAGCTGTTCGTTACTATAATCAAAAGACGGAACATAACATATAAAAATAATATATTGATCAACAACATATGTGTTTCAGTACAATAAATTATATCTGTTTGATGTATTAAGTATGTGTCTTTTCAGATCAGGTCACTACAACAGTACCACACGTCGTTGTCTATACAGGTAGGTCAAGTGCAGGTATGAATGAATACCTACGTTCAACATGAAAAAACCATAATCAGCTTAAAATAGATATTCATATACAGACTTACTATGAAATTGACTTTGACAAATTACCTGTTATGTTATTTGTTCAGACACATTATACCAACCGCATGTACACAACGAAAGTCAAGGCATTCTTTCCTGTTTAAAATCTTAACGTTACTCTAGTTAATTCCTATGAAGAAAGATAAGAAATACGAATCATGAAGACTAAAAACTCTACTATCAAATTAATATACATAAAATATACAAAAGACTGTATTCTCCATTTTATTTATATTGTAGTCCTGTGGTGTTGTGTTGTCATTTTGATGTTATATTTCACATGGCCATAAAAGTGCTAGGTTTGTCACAAAACCAGGTTCAACCCACCATTTTATCCTTTAAAAATGTCCTGTACCAAGTCAGGAATATGGCCATTGTTATATTATAGTTCGTTTCTGTGTGTGTTACATTTTAACGTTGCGTCTTTTGTTTTCTCTTTTTATAGTGTAAATTTCTATTTCGATAAGACGTGTCACGATACTTGTCTATCCCAAATTTATGTTTTTGGTCTCGATTATATATTTGTTATTCTCGTGGGATTTTGTCTGATGCTGGTTGCGTTTCTGTGTGTGTTACATTTTAGTGTTATATTGTTCTCCTCTTATATTTAATGCGTTTCCCTTGGTTTTAGTTTGTTACCCTTATTTGTTTTTTTTGGCCATGGATTTGTGAGTTTTGAACAGCGGTATACTTCTGTTGGCTTTATATAAGGTTTGTATTGTTTTCAATTTGTCAAGGTGGTATACTTATTCTGTTATAATCCGGCAACAAAAATAAATATGATAACTTTTCGCAAGCTTTATTATAGAATGTTTAGTTTGCACCATTCGTAAACATATTGGATGTACTTATAGTTTAATGTAAAATATTTTATATGGACTAATACGTAACTGTTGTGATTCTAAGTCATCTACTGCTAAATCAGTGGCGCTGAGTTTGATCATCACTTTCGTTTGGATATATTAAAGTATCAAAAAATATTGCAGTTAATGTATTTTAATCAGAACTTAGAACTTGTCGTATAATTGAATGTCTCATCTTTGTGTGATTTTTTTGCCCTGTTTACCACCATTCCCCAGGTGAAAATACAATTTTATTGAAAATACTTTGAACGAGAAAATTATGATATATTTCTTCCTATGTGACCTTTATCTTTTCTGACGTCAAACACGCGAAACAATGAATGTAGTTTTTAAATTTGATATATGTTTTTTGTGCTTTTTTGTATATTTGTTTATTTTGAGATTGTGGCAAAATAATGACTGCTTTACCCGTATTGTGACTATTTTACCTTTTATGTCTGTTTTGTTCACATATCGTTGTAATAATGAAATTTGATGCGACTGATATACAAGTGAGAGGTTTATCGAAAGAAAACCTGGTTAAATCCACCATTTTCTATATTTGAAATATATGAAGGAACATGACAGTTGTTGTCCATTCGTTTGATGTGTTTATCATTTGATTAGAAACTTTCCGTTTTGAATTTTCCTCGGAGTTCAGTATTTTTGTGATTTTATTTTTCTCTATGGTAAAACACAAATATTGAAATTAAAGCGGACATGTTTTCAACCTGTACACTCTGCAATTTCTTTATGAAGTTAATCAACCCCCTCTCTGAGAAAATGAGATTTGAAATGATACTTCAACTGCACACAATATTGTACTGATTTATTCTATATTTTGTTTAAAATATTTCTACACGAGCTTCTTAATTCTGATATCTTTTAGAGTAAACGTATATGATCAGTTCTTGATCATATTGAGTTTTGGTTAACATGGTTAATAAGGTGCAGGGTTCATCATTTGTCTGTATTACAGAGAATTTCAAACATTAGAACTTAGTGTAATGTTTCATTTGGTTAACACACTGACTCTGATAAAAGCACTTTTTCGAGTCGAAATATGTTTCAATACGATTATAATTAAATATTTATCGTAAAAGAATATCTTATATCAGACTATTATTATACTTAAATATATACATGTACATTGTCTAATAGTTGTGGCCTGTAATCTGTTTGCCGTATAAACAGATGTTTCCCGGATACAACAATTTTTTCTAGCATCATTGAAAAATATCGCATCATTTCAATTGCATAATCGTTAGACCAGTGATGACTTTCACGTCAACGTCTCACTTGTTATGAAACCCATAAATACATATTTGTATTATAATACGAAATGCGAATTAAAAAAAGTTATGTATGTTTTAATGTATCGTTATAGTGAGTGACACAGGTGTTTCATTACCAACAGTTTTGAAAACATCGAGTGAATCAGCAACAGGTGAATATCTTAAAGTTTGTAACTGAAATGTGTAATAAATGATCAACGGATTTGTAAACTATTTGGTCGATGGATGTGACATATGCCGAGTCCTTGTGTTAGTGAATAGATATTTTTGTATTATCTTCAATTTCCCTTTACGCATGACTTTTTAATAGAAACAAATCATTATCAGCAAACTAAACAAAAACAAAATAGGAAACATCACATGATTAAAAATATAAAATTGCTTTGCCATAAGTTTCTAAATATTTAAACCTCATACTCAAAGCAATTTGTTTAGCAAAACCACAAGATTTGACTATTGAGTCCTGGCTGATTCGAGTAATATTTTTGACTCTGTTTTGCTAATTAAGAATTAATCAGTATTTGATTCCTGCTCTAAATGCTTCGAGCTCAAAGTAGTTTTTTAACCCGTGTTATTACATTAACTTAGTTTATGTTTTGTGTGCTAGAAAACTATTTAAAGCACTAAGTTTGATGTTTTTTCTAACCACAACACAACCGCATGAAAATAATTGTAAACGCGAGAAAGATCAGATGCGAATATACATAGTGAATCAGATACTTTGCATTACACAGAAAACTAAGAAGTAAAAACAAATGTTTTGAAAATCATCTGGTATATAAGGTTATCTAGAATTCGAATTGTATCGTGGTTCCTGTTTGCATTTGTCATTTATAGTAAAATTGTAAAACAATTAAGGCATGTCTCAATATAACACAGTGTGTAAATAATGATATGTTTTCAATATTTATAATGCCAAAAGTATTATTTCTAACTTGTTTATATAATTATTATTTTTTTACATTTTGTAGGTTTAATTGTAGGCTTGGTTATTGGTGGTTTATTACTAGCATGTTTGGTAATTTTCATTGTTATTTTTGTTAGAAGGTAAGTTTATGTCAGTCAAAATAACTTCAGAATATTACAAATACTTTTCTAAAACATATATAGGTCAAAAACGAATAACGTTATGAAAAAAACATGTAAAACATCACCAGTGTCTGAGTTGAAAGTTGATGAACCAAGGGTATGTCAAACAACGTCTCGTCCTTTTTCTAAAAGAAAATCATCTGAAGGTACCGAGGATAAATAGTCCGTATCAACTTCACAAATAATACACGATTGTCTTGAAGTATAGATTCGGCTTACTGACGTTATTAATCATCTTAGTAAGGTTATAGCGTTCTTTTATTTTACTTTATTAATATTACTTTGACTGTTTGGTCTATTTTTGTGATATCTCTTTGACATAGCTTTGTACTTATGCATCCAATTGTTGTATTGTTTATTTTAACATTCATGTTTGTTTTTCCGTGTGATTTTTTTGTTTCTTTCATTCATATGTCGTTTCTCTGTGCGTAAAAGTTTTGCCTTCATGTTCAATTATAAATTGTAACTTTGTTTTTCATAGTTACTACTGCTTTGTCTCTATGCCCTTTTGTGTGTCTTTGAGACATAATAAAGTGGCTCTTTTTTGTGAAGAAATACACAATAAGCATATAGAAAAGTTGCAATAGGGACAAGATCTAGTTCTAATCTACATCCTGCAGAATTTACCTAAAATAACTATACACTATATTCTTTTCGAACTTTGAACGACAAACTTATTTCGTATCACTACCTGTCTGACGTTTAAATTCTGACGTCAAAAGCTCGATTCTACGTCAAAGATAATATAATGCTAACATTCGGTCCCAGACTTATTATTTCCAATCCTTTATTGGTGGACTAAACTTACATAAATCAAATACAAAAAAAGAAAGTAATAAATAAGCTTGTTAAATTTTGTGTTACTATGTCTTTTGTGCTTTTTTGTTAAATATTTGTCTGTTTTAATTGTGATTAAGATTATAACACATTGTTGACTGTTGTTTTCCTAATTTTGTTTTTTCACCCATTATGTAGTCCAAATATTTATGACGTCTGGCAAGGCGATTTTAAATATTTTATTATGTGACGCCTTCCTACGACTTCATAACGCTGAAGCCATTTGAAAAGTCAGGACTTTTAGGGCAAATTTTGCGCCCTAATTTTGACATGCAATGTTTACGTAGTAACAAAGCCCTACCTTTTTGTGCTTATTGATACAAATACTTCCAGCAATATCCAAAAGAAATGATAAAATAAGATACGATTCAGTTTGAGGTCAACAAATATCTATTTTGCTTTCAATATGGTTTCCCAGAACTACCAAAATACGTCACTTCCGAATAGTATGAAATATTACACCCGGTAAAATTTGACGGACCCAAATTCCCAGATAATGTAAATCGAACATTCCGGAATTCCGGTTCATTAAATTTTACCGAGTTAAATATCTTATATTCACCGGAACTGACGTTTCTTGGTAATTCTAGGATATCATTTGAAACAAAATAAATATTATTTCACCTAAAATGGAATCGTATCGTATCTTTAGCATTTCTTTTGAACATTTCTGGAGATATTTTGCATCAAAAAGCACAAAAACGGTAAGACTTTTTAACTGGGCCCTTTATAGCTTGTTGTTTGGTGTGAGCCAAGGCTCCGTGTTGAAGGCCGTACTTTAACCTATAATGGTTTACTTTTTAATTGTTATTTGGATGGAGAGTTGTCTCATTGGCACTCACACCACATCTTTCTATATCTATAAAAAGTTCTAGCCGGCAATGATAATTTCCTGTCAAAATTAGGTCGCAAAGCTCTCCTCCAAGTTTACTCTAAAAGTCTAGACGTAAACAATTGCGTCAGCCTTATGACGTCGAAGAAAGGCGTCCCAGAAAAATAATTCAAATAGCCATGCCAGACGTAATAACTATTTGGACTACCCGTTATGTCTGTTTTTTGTTCACGCATCGTTGTCTTTAAAATGAAACTTGATGTCATCGTCGTACAATAAGAGGTAGATAGATAGATAGATCTTTATTCTCATCAACTAAATTACATAGTACAGAGATGACAATATATACAACACAACATATTTTGATGATTCGGTTTAGCGCTATAAAACCATGTTAATCCACCATTTTTTACATAAAAAATGTCTGTACAAAAAAAGTAAGGATGATGACAGTTGGTAACCATTCGTTCGATGTGTTTGAGATTTTGATTTTGACATTTGATTAGAACTTACATCTACAAATTGACAGTGAAGGTGAGTTGGAAACAAAACTTTGAGACAAAAGAGATGATTTCAGCTTCACAATTGTGACCTTTGTAAATTAAGAGTTCGAAATGGTGAAGTTGAAATCATCACTTCGTGAATTGTACGGACGCCTTTGCGAGTTCGTTGGCCGTTATGAAATGTCCGTTTTGCAGATGATATCAGATAAAAAGTAAATTTACACATATACTGAAATCCGAGGTAAATTCAAAACGGAAAGTCCCTAATCAACAAGCAAACTCAAATGATAAAACACATCGAACGAATGGACAACAACTGTCATTTTCCTGACTTGGTACAGGCATTATCAAATGTAGAAATGGTGGATTGAACCTGGTTTTATAGCGCTAAACCTCTTTCTTGTATGACAGTCGCATCAATTTCCGTTAGTTTTACAACTATATGTTCCTTGTGTCGTTACTACATTTCTGTTCCATTTTCATGAATGTGACCTAGATTATGGATTTTTAATGCGAAAAAATAATAATAAATGTTACGTGTTTGGTAATCAATTAAATCATACGTTAAAAAAAATTCGTTAATGTTGCGACTTATCAACAAAAATGCAATTTAACTATTTTTCATTTTTTGTCATTTTTTCAATACCGTATCTCCAATTAATGGAATTAAAACAAGGCAAAGTCATTCACATTCCTGTCTCAATATTGAGTTATAAATATTTTTAAAAACACATTACAGGCAAACATTTGGCAATGGATCAAAAGAAAAAGTGAGAAACAATCTCCATGAACATGACTATATTGGTTGTCAAGATATAGCTTTACCACAAGCAGCTGATCATTCCGGTTTAATGACTTTTGCTGGTATGTATGGATAACTTAACTGTATAAAGGAACAAATAATAATACCAAAATCAACTATGTGAAGCATATTCACATAGCTTAAAAGATAACCAGATGTGAAAACAATGAAAATGTTGGGACAAATTTCAGTTAAAATGACCTTAACAATCAATACGTATATTGGTCAGCTCGATAAAAAATGTAGAAATTTCTGTTTGAAATAAGTTAGATACACTTGCAAATTAAAAAAAAACCCATAGGACTCAAACTTTTAAATACCAAAAATAATAACACTCAATTATCACATTTTTGCAAAAATACGTAATGTCTAACAATACATTTTGTGTGCATCTTGTCACACCGGTAAAAACGTTATTATTTTTTTTACAATAGAGGTTTTAACTAGCGGTACATATCATTACAATGGTTAGACATTAGAAAAACAGATTACAGTAGGTTTTGTTTTAACTATATTGTTTCAAAAGATTTTCGTTACGCAACAAGATTTTAACATCGTCCGCAAAACGTAATTGATGTCATACATGTGTTTAAGCATCAATATATCAATTATTTGTTTCCATTTTAATTTGAATATAATAACAAAAATGTTAGTTAAAATATAACACAGTTATAAAAGGAGAGACTTTAATGTTAAAAGTCAACTTATGATCAATTGAGATTATTGTAAAAACAAATGATCAGGACGCTCTTGTTTAGTTTATATGTTTTAAATTAAGAACGTTGTCTATCATCACGTTCAAATCGTCAAAAAAAATTGTATAGTATAATCGACAAAAGAAAAAAAGGGAGAAAAATGCCGACAAATTATTACTAACAGAGAAGAGGCATAATAATGACATTACCGTACAAAGTTGACATAAGAAAAACAATAAGCTAGCATAGAGCCTTGTGACAAAAAGTCACGGAAGATGATCAAACATAGACATGAAGGAAACTGAAATACTCTGCAATGATCATGATGAAAGTATTTTACTCAAAAAGCCGGGAAAATAAATTAAATACTAGTTGTTTTTTTTTGGGTGTAAACGTGGAAGTTAAAATATGTACTGCTGGAAAAAAGAAAATTTGATTTAATGGACATAAAAGTCTGACTATTCCTGCAAATGCTAGTTCATTAAAACAAATATATACAATTTTTAGTTTTATTTGTAAAACATTATACATTTCCCATCAAACCGAATTCAGGTTACCAAATTCATTACATTTTATTAAGCAAATTTAAAAAATATAAGCTTTAACGCTTGAATAGTTCTTTGACACAACGGCAATATTGGTTTATTTTAGGATGCGTATTGAAACGCTAACTTGTATCAACACCGTGCGCAACACTGACAACTCCATGGCTAAAAGATAAAAACACAAATAGATACATGTAAGTACAGAAGACAAAACATAGAAAACTAATAGAAAACGAAAGACTAAATAATACGAACCCCGCCAAAAGTTAGGTGTGATATCAGATGCTCCGGAAGGGTAAGCAGATCCTGCTTAACATATCGCACCCGTCGTGTTGCTTATGTTATTACACATCCGGTAAAAAGTATAATTCGGTAGGTCAGGATCGTAAAAAGGGAAGGGTATTTTAGTTTTGACACAAATAACATATCCAACTGTTTTGAATGTCATGTATACACGCTTGGCTTTCAAATATTTTTTTGACCGTTACTCATGTGGGTGGATAGAGAAAAACGCTTTGCACGCATGACACTTTTTTTTATTGCAGACACACAAACATTAAATGACGATGAATATGCTATTATTAATCCTTCAGCTGAGACAAGTTGTAATGAAGTTATAAGCGACGGCAATCGAACAGCAGACAGTTATATGATATTAGATCCAAATGACACTGGTTTCAATAGAACACAATTGTCAAACACTCCTGGAGGTTATCAGTTTGAAAAGCCTGTTAGGCATATAGAAAAGAACAATGGCGATGAGGATCAATATGCTGTATCTGATGGAGTTTACGACCATTCGGGGAATAATCGTCACAAGGAATTAGAAGATAACATTTATAATCATGCCGTTGATACTGTTTATGACTCCGGAAGTCACATGAGAAATAACGCCTGGAGAGAAGACACATATGATCACTTCCATGGACAACAAACAGAAGATGATTATGATATATCAACAACTACTTAATGTCAAGTTGCATACACATAGTATTACTATATATATTTATTCAGATTGACGTTTCATGTTAATCAAAACTAATATTAGGTAAAGTAAATTCAGCTGTTTCGATAGCGTTAATTTGCACCTTAAACAATGAAAAATTGCCAATCTGATAATTGTTTACTTTCGAAATACAAACTTTAATCATAGAACCTGGTTGTTATATGACTGTTTTCTATATTTTAACACTTATTTTTATATTTTGTGAATGTTTATAATATTGTCATTCATGTAATAAGTATAACATAATATGATGATTGTATTTTTTCTTCCTGTCAACTTTGATCCAGTTACTAATATAAAAAAGATGTGGTATGATTGCCAAAGAAACAACTATCCACAAAAGACCAAAATGACACAAACATTAACAACTATAGGTCACCGTACGGCCTTCAACAATGAGCAAACCCCATACCGCATAGTCAGCTATAAAACGCCCCAATAAGACAATGTAAAACAATTCAAACGAGAAAACTAACGGCCTTATTTATGAAAAAAAATTACCAAAAAACAAATGTGTAACACATTAGCAAACGACAACCACTGAATTACAGGCTCCTGACTTGGGACAGACACATACATAAAAAATGGAGGGGTTAAACATGTTAGCGGGATCACAACCCTCCCCCTAACCTGGGACAGTGGTATAACAGTACAACATAAGAACGAATATTTTAGAATTACATTGAGGTGTGAATTGTGTTATATTTATTTCGGCTGATATTATTTGAATATATTCAGTACACTATTAACTTGAAAGATGACATGTATTGATTTCTATACCTACAGTGTATGTCAACAAAGAATGTCAACTGAAAAACAAACATGTATCATCCCCAAAAATTTGGACAATCACAATACAATATCGAACGCCTTTAGCAAATTTTGAAAACTTTTCTAAGTTGTACACATATCCTCAGTGATTGATATAATCTTGCATCCAGTTCATGTTAAGTTATGGGCATAGAAAACTCTAAAGGAAAGAACTGAATACAAGATCATATCTAAACGTTTCAGAAACCAAAATGTGGACTTCTATGCACACTGCAATGCAGAAGAGCTCACTGGATATAGTGCGCAGTTGATTCTTAGTTATATAACTTTTCTGGAGCTCATAAAATGAAGCATTATATTCAACATTATTGTCATCCAAGATATATAATTTTATTTTTACCATTGTAATGAAAAAGCAAACACAAACATACCAATACACTTGCCCTAATTGACCTTTCACCTGAAAATCGATAAAGTGAAGGTTTGTTTTGTCAACATTATCCCATTGTAATGCTTATGTTTTTGTAACGTTGTCTCGTGCTCATCAACCCAAAATACATACATGTACAACATGTAATACCAATATTAAAATATAAATATAAAAACATATCCACATTTGGTACTTATAGGTGGGATCGTGGGAACTTATCAAGAACCTTATCAACCCAAACAGGCAATATGTATGGCCTGACCAAACATAGCCCTTAAACCAACCACCACTTTGATATTGAAAGAATGAGGATGTATCACATGTACTTCCGCCAAAGATATCAACCAATGAGGTTATACACATATCCTCAGTGATTGATATAATCTTGAATCCAGTTCATATTAAGTTATGGGCATAGAAAACTCTATAGTTCATACAGCATATTTGCAGACCAATTTAAAACTACACCTCTAGCAAGGCTTTCCCTTGAGGAATAGTATTTCCAATACTCAAAACAAAAATATCTTCAACACTTTTATCGAATATTATTCCTCAAATACTTTAAAACACTCCTTAACATTCAAAGATTCATGTACACAGTTCTTTATAAATAGTTCATAATTCAACAAATTCTCATGAATTTTAGCACATTCAGACATAAAAGTTGAGCTAAGGCAATGAACTATCAAAATGAACATTGTCATTATTTTGACAACGTCATTAGCACGTCACGATGAGAAATATTGTAAGCAAAGTTACTTCAACTCCAAGTGTAATCTATGCTGGCTTGTTTCTTTCTTTACTGTTGTTGAATCAAACACACTCTTATACTTTTTAATCAGGAACATAGACAATTGTATTTCCACTTGATTCTTCACACGTCCGCTGAAAATATTTTAACCAATAACACATTGTTTATTTGTACTTAAGACATCATTAGTCACACTTTGAAAAGGAAAAATCCCTTTGCCTACAATTCACGTGGAAAACCACTAGGGAATCAGTGTTTCTCGAACCATATAAATCTGATAAGAAAAAATCCTTTCCTTTTAGGTTGTTCGAACTCATTGACATGAATCATTGTTCAATGTCATATTGCTTCTCCTTCGTTCCGTCATTCATCAGCCTATCAAATCTCTAGGTGATACCATCTGAAAACAAAAATATTCTATTCAATTCTATGTACATTCAAACAGACCGCTGAACGTGGACCTCGACGAAGACACCTTATAATTCAATACACATCACTCCGGTAAACACCATTATTAAATATCAAGTCACACTAAATTATTCCACTTTCTCGATAATTCTATTCTTTTTTAACAAATGCTTTAAAAAGCATTTTCTCTCAGTATGTACAATGTAATAATCAATGAAAAGTCCACAACACTCAAAAGTAACAAAAGAAACTATTTACCCTATAAACAATTTATTATTCTTTTTTCAACTATACAAGTTTCCAAAATGGCCAGAACCCCCACTTCCGCATATATTTTATATAGCGATATCACTTTGCCCTGCGTTTAATCGGCGAACGACATAACAAATATCTGACCACATGGGTTGATAATAACTACCCTAGGGTCTAAATCCTAACGCATTTTGCCACCAAGGTCAAACATTACCATATATTTCTATCAAAAAGCCGTCAAGGCGAATATAAATGACCACCAAGGTCTTGACGCCCCCAAGGCTAGTATTTTCAATTCAATATTGCCACCATGGCAAATGTAAAATATCATAAAAATTACCATCTAGGTCTATTGCCACCAAGGCATATATTAATGACCACCAAGGTCTTAAAGCCACCAAGGCTATATTGCCACCCAGGCAAATGTAAGTAAAAGTTACAGAGTATAGTTACTTTGCCGACAACACGTTTAGCACAACCTTCCCACAGCTTGGATATTGAAAGAATGAGGATATATCACATGTACTTCAGCCAAAGATACCAACCAATGAGGTTATTAACAATATCAAATTTTATCATTCAATACACCTGAAAACATGTATCTATTAATAGTCAACTATCATTTATATTCCGAACCAACTAGTATGTTATAAAGATATAACAGAAATAGAAATATTTAGAACAGTACTCGAACATTAAGATAAATGAGTGTACGGATACAAAATATAATACAATATATTTATTTATATTATGTTTTGTCAATTCTCATATTTTATTTATACATGTGCAATATAAGAAAAGATCAGACGTAAGACAAAATCAGACATATAAACGATCCACGTTTGAGTCTATTGATAATACATTTGAGATTAAAATATATAACGTTTAGACCAGTGGATAGTCGGACTTTTTTATGGTTGACATTTGGTCCAATCCTACAATATTTAAGTAGATTATTTTGTAAAATGTCTTTATTAAGATAGTACATTAAAATTTGATATGAAAGAAATGACACAATATTTACTTGTAGTGCGGTGTTGAGTGATATTGGAGTTTTGAGTAACATAATACTATCGATAAAACTAAATCGAACATTTTATGTTCTTGAAATTGTTAATCGACTCTGTGAAGAAATGCTTTCTCTCTAATGGCAATTTTACTTATTTCTTTGAGTCTGATATGAAAAGACGATAAATATGCAAACGACAAGATTACAAAAACGCATGCCAATCGGAATACTTTGTTACCTATTTTTAGGAGCTGCTGCACTTTAGTACGATGCATAATCACTGTTGTTACGTATTAATGTCATTCATCGACCTGGCAAAAAATGGAGTTTATGGAAATGAAAATGATTATCATTTAAGCTTGTTGTCAACATGCCAGGAAAATTGTATGTGTCTGCATCCCATATTTTTTTTCTAAGTGTTATAATTGCAATCATCATGAGAACTCACTTCACACTAAATTATATTGAACAAGGTATTAAAATTTGTAGTATTGGCACTCCAACAACATGTACGTTGTAATTTTTTTTGCGGTTGACTAGTGTACTGTTTTTGATATTCATCGCCTTTACACAATTGTTTTATTATAGCGAACAAACAGCGGACGGGATTTTGAACCATGGAAAGTGTGTGTTTTTAAATATCTCGTATATACAACACAGGTAGAATTTGTTTGTGAAATATGGATATAAAAGGACCGTTTATAATACATATCATCAGCACTTGATACCTGTCCAAAGCCGTGTTTCCTCATCAATCTATGGGCTTCATGTGCAACATTAACGTTGCCCTTTTGTTCACTTATGTCTGTGACTCTATCTTCATGGGTTATTCGTACTTCCTTGCAATAAAATGAAAATTTCATAATTATTACATGTCACATGATAACGTTTTACTCAATTTGATTCTTTATAATATATGTTAGGTATTATTACTGACGTTGTTTACACCATCTGATCTCGAGTAACTAATTCATTAAAAGAATACAAAGTAGGAGTAGGATTAGAACAGCCCAACCAAATGTCACTCATTTGACAAATGAAGATATTTGTTTGTTTGTCTTGCTTTATTCAATCTTGTTTTTAATGATTGAAAGAGCATACATTACAACTGAAATTAAATATGTTTTTCGGAAATGCGACCAAATTTACCTAGCTTTGACAGTTTGATGGCAATATAGTTAGCTATCCCCGCTTTTAGTTGAATTTTAGTTGTAGTGTTTCACTTTTTTGGTATAGAGTTATCCTTCTTTGTACAGGTTTAGATTAAACGCATTTTAGGGTAGTTTCCATCCCCTTTCCTTAATAGCTCTCAAAATTCAGCCATAGAACACGTTTTCAGTTCAATCAAAACAAAATTAGAATAATAGAAGTCCCCCACAGAGTAAGTTTATTTCCCTGCCTGATTATATTTTTATTATGTATTTAGAAGTATGCACAAATAGTGCAAGGTATACATTTTTGTGTTTTCAACCCGTAAATAAGGGTTCTATTTTTTGGTTCATACGAACTGAATTTCTAACTTGGTCCAGGCAATACACACTTTGTAAACCTATATAAAAGTATTTTAAATACTTACCTTCATAGACATATATATTTTTTAGGTGTTTTGCATTAATTTTATTACACACACAAAAGTAAAATTCTCTGTCTAGGTTACCAACCATTATCTTTTCTTACATGTAATGATAGGCAAACTTACACACTAGGTTATTGGTTGGTTATGTATATTTACACCTTATTTTGCCTCATTATCAGCAATAAAGATTATAAATATGCACCTACAAGGATATAGCAATCATTGAGAACTCTTCTCGCTATTTCGACTAAAACAAATGCTCTACAATCGTGCGTAGAAACATGTCCATGTACGAGAACATAAAAAAAAACCACTTAACCAGGGAAAACGAAGAGAGATATATAATCAGTATATAAACACCATGATATTCGTCCCCAAGGGTATCACCAGCTCAGTAGTCAACATTTCGGTGTTGACATGAATTTCAATAATAGGCATTTTTATAAATATCCTATCCTGTTTACAAAACTTTAAATTTTACGAAAAAAATAAGGATTTTCTTATCCCAGGCATAGATTACCTAAGCCGTCTTTGGCACAACTTTTTGGAATTTTGGATCCTCTATACTCTTCAACTTTGTACTTGTTTGGCTTTATACATATTTTGATATGAGCGTCACTGATGAGTTTTGTGTAGACGAAACGCACGTCTGGCGTACTAAATTATATTTATGGTACCTTTGATAACTATTTACACCACTGTGTCGATGCCACTGCTGGTGGACGTTTCCTCACCGAGTGTATCACCAGCCAAGTAGTCAACATTTCGATATTGACATGAATATCATTAATGGGGTCATTTTTTTTTTATAAATATCCTGTTTACAAAACTTTTAATATTTCGAAAAACTAAGGATTTTCTTATCCCAGACATATATTTCCTTAGCCGTATTTGGAACAACTTTTTGGAATTTTTAAAAATCCTCTATGCTATTCGACTTTGTACTTGTTTGGCTGTTTAAATATTTTCATATAAGCGTCACTGATAAGTCTTATGTAGACGAAACGCGCGTCTGCCGTACTAAATTAAATTCTGGTGCATTTGACAACTATTTACACCACTGGATCGATGCCACTTCCGGTGGACGTTTTGTTCCGGAAGGTATCACCAGCCCAGTAGTCAACATTTTGGTGTTGACATGAATACATGTATCAATAATGTGGTCATTTTTTAAATATCCTGTTTACAAAACTTTAAAGTTTTCGAAAAACTAAGGATTTTCTTATCCCAGACATAGATTACCCTAGCCGTATTTGGCACAACTTTTTGAAATTTTGGATCCTCTATGATCTCCAACTTTGTAATTGTTTGGCTTTATAATTATTTGATATGAGCGTCACTGATGAGTCTTGTGTAGACGAAACGCGCACCTGGGGTACTAAATTATAATCCTGGTACCTTTGATATATATATATATATGCATCAATGTTTCAAAAAAATGTTCTAGTTCAATAAGAATGATCACTGTGGAATGGCTTTCCTCAAACGAAATTGACTATGTTTTAGTTACAATAAATCAAGTCATACATCTTATCTACAAATTTAATCAGTATTTACAACCTAGAACATATCTAACCTACCAAACTTAGGACAATACTTTGAAGTCAAATTTCTGTGCCTTCATAAAACTTCTGGCCCAGACTATTCCAGCAGGCTAAATAAAAAAGACCGTATATGAAATGGCGCCTGTCCTAACACTCATATTTCAGGCCTCGATTAACCATGGAAATTCCCATCTGACTTGAAAACAAATCTACAGTCGCACGTGTATGCAAAAGGGAAACAACAGCCAACCTTCAACTTTATAGCCCTAATGAAATAAATCGTTCGATGTTAGTTTGGTACGACAAAATTCAGAAATCCTCATCAAGCTTATATATTAAAAAGATTATAAAATCCAATTTCATTTTTATGAAACATCGATTTTATTATCAATATGCTGTCCAGGTAATAATGGTAAATATTTTATATTTTTTCTTAAGATATCTCTTTTCGTCTACTGTTTTCATTAATCGATATAATTAACTTTTTACCATCTGCATATTCATATCATAACTTCACTGGAACGAATTCAATCTTTTTTGTTTTTGTTAAGTTGCAGTGAAAAATGTTTCAGTGATCAAGATCAAGAAAAAAATTTAGGTTTTGTAAAGTGAGGCGTCATGAAAAGCGCAAATTCAAATCGTCATTCGTCAACATGTCGTTTTTCCATAATATAGTCGAAATTGAAGTCAAAATTTCGAGTGATACTTTGACAGAGTCAATGCATTTATTATATACATGTATAAAGCTTAATAAGTATAGCAGCCCTTATCCCAATTAATCAACCTCTGTTTGAATACTCCATACATCCTTGATATGGAAAACTCTGGATGATGCCCGACAAAAAGATACATTCCTTTATACATGTTATAGAAAAAACTGAAGGTTAGGTGACAAACATTTTATATATTCAGTGGGGATTGGTAGGAGGATAATCTGAATTTGTAACTTCACATACAATGACTGTTAATGAGAAGTTAACGTTCGATATTTTATTTGTAATGAAGGATTCTTAACTTGTATTAATATGTTTCTACTAAATACAATTATCAATACTCATGTTATGAAACATAAATATCATGTATAACAAATGAACATCACAAATCTTATGACAGTGTACACTATTGACTTACAAGTCATACATTTAAGATTTTCTTTTTAAATATTTTCTTATCTTAAATTTAACCCGTCACCGCACTTGTGTGTGTATAAACAATTGTATTTTTAAAAAGGAAGGATTTACGTTATTTGAGTCATGGAATTCAAATTTGTCGTTTGAATAAAGTATATTTTTTTACTATGAATTTTTTAAAAAACACGGAAATATTTCTCAATACTTGCAATAGTCTTGTACGACAGCAAAACATCCCTGTTTAAATGGATACGTATTGGATTGTGTTAGTATATAGGTTATTTTGTCATGCATTCTTACTTTCATTAGTTCAAACACAATTTGGTAAGTGCTAAATAATACAATTCAAATTCAAAAGCAGTTTCAGGCATATTTCAAAAGACCCCGCACGTATACAGACTCATCGTTTGTTGTTGTTCTAACTTGTAAAACAAGTATCAAGGAACTAATTATGGTACACTACGATTGTTAAAATAAAATATTTGGTATATTTCAGAAAGAAAACAATTATAGCCGCCCCTCCAATTCAGCTATGCATTTCAATATTCGTTTGAAGATGTTGATATGGAAATACAAATTGAAAAGTCCATCATCAATTTTGATGGTTGTTTTATGCATATACTTTTATATTGTTATGAAAAACATTTTAATTTGTAAAACCTGATTGTACAATTGTATTGTAAAAGTTTATACATTTCAAAAAATCTAAGTCCAACATAACGTTTGTGGTACAGTATATATCCGTCCCATAAAGAGTGGTTTGCGCTTTGCTACATTTGTTTGTAGTTGCTTAGCTTTACCCACAAACTTAGTGAAACGTACGTATCATTTTAACAATGTATAGTTGAATAAACTTACATATATAGCGATGCGTTCGGTCGGGATCGAAACATACGTATTTCTGATTTAAACAGTTTGCGGCAGAGTAAGCGGAAAAAAAATAAATAGCATCATAATCAAAGAAGAATTGTTTAAATAATAACCAAACCAGCGGTTATACATAACACAAAAACAAATTGTAAACATTTCATTTTGTATATATATGCAAGATGATAACCGTTTCATTGCCATAATAACGTTCGCTATCTCATACATTTCTTGCTACAACTCAGACAAGAGAGTAAATTGGTGTATGCACCAAATTTTTGGGCCGGAAATATGGAGTTTATTGCTGTAAAAAAAGCAAACAAATGTTTAGTGCCGGCCCATAATAAGTCTATAAACTTTTATAACTTGTCAACCGATAATACTAAAAGTTTGTCACTTATTATCTCAACATGCCCAGGAGGCAGTTTTAGTTTATCTGGAAAAAGAGACTTAGAATTTAAACATCAACAAATAATGTCTCAAGTAGTTTAATGTTTCAGACGAACTATATACATGTATTAGACTTTTACAAACTACATGTATGTATTATAATACTAAATTCTTGTCTTGATTTCCTGGTTATACTGGCCCTTTTTAATCTAAGAAAATAAAGACACAATTCGTACTAAATAATTAATTTTTTGTATGTGTATAAACTCTATTTGTGGATTCCGTTCTATACAAAAAAGTGAAATTATTAAAATGTCAACCTGCGATAAAAATTAGAAACGGCAAGTCCCTAATCAAATGGCAAAATCAAAGCAGCAAACACATCAAACTAAGTTAAGGAAAACAATTGGCATATTCCTGACTTAGTTCAGAAATTTCCTTAACATTTTAAAAAACAAAAAAAAACGATATTCGCACTTTCTCTGTACCGAAAGAAGATAGGTTAAATACTGTTTGTACCACATATCTAACATGTAATTTTAAAATTAATAGTTTACATTAAGTCTGCAGCAACTTGAACATATGTTCAATAAATTCATATTTATATTTAAAATGAAGTAAATCTATAAAATGTATGGGGTTAACTTTTGTCTGTTTAAAGACGTTTTTAACAATTTGCATGAGTTTAACAATTTTCTTTAATAAATTCATTGGTTTGCATCAACACAATAGCAACTCAGTCGCAAATAAATACGAATTGCCAATTTAAAATTGTAAACTTATCTGTTTCCTTAATGTCACTTTGAATCATTGCAATTACTCCTATAATTCAAAGGTCATGTAGTAAAGATTTTTTAACTAAACAACTTCGAATTCAAAACATTCTTACACCGACCTTACTTTTTTCATCATACCAAAATATTATAATATATACTCAAACTTCTTTATGGCCAGGTTAAAAGAACAATTTGACCATTTTGTTCTTGACTTTAACACATATACATGCATGTACATCAGAATAAAAGGCTGGAGAAAAATAACGATTTTGATAAGTTTAACTTCTAGTTTTGTAGGACAAGATGATATATTGCGCATATCTCCTTGTCGACCTTCACTTATTTTCAGACGAGTCTAATTACCCTTAGACGCTTGTAAAAAACAAGAACATCAGAGAAGCCATATCATTGAATTTCACATTACGATATTGATGATGTTGTCTCAACTAACAATTTTCTGTCTCAATTTATACATTCTCCAGAGCGGGAAAATAAAGAAACAACAGACACGGCTTCATCCACCTCCTTTTTAGACTTATTCCTTTAATTTTTCATAAGCGGACAACTCAGTATCAGAATCTATGACAAACAAAACTAGTGTAATGTTAAAATCATAGATACCAACTTAACCTGAATATAGGGTATATATTTCCTTACTCGCTCGGTATTTAATAGATTGCTGCTGGTATACAGATTATGTCATAGTGTCTGCGCAAAAAGTTGATGATCTACGGTCATAACAAAGAAAGTTGCGTCCTTTTTTTTAAAAAAAGAATGTTCATCTAAAGATATCAAGACCATGTTGATATATAGTTTGTATCTGTTTCATAAATAAAACATGATGATCTTGAAGTATAGATTATAGATATTAATATTGTTTATCGTCTTAATTAAGTGTTATTGAATTCTTTGTAGTTGTGTTTGTATATTTTTCCATTTTTTTTTTACTTTTGAGTAAATGTTTAGTCATATCCTATCGGTATGACTTGGTATTTATGCATTCCGCCTTGAGTTTTTGTGATATGGTTTTTTTTTTGTATTTTTATCTTCTATTTATGTTGATATGTCTAGAAATTGTCTTCATGCCATTTTTTGTTTGTTTTTCAAGAGTTGAAATATATCCAAAGCACAAAATTTATGGGCAACAATTGTAAATGTCAGTCTGATTAAATATTGTCGATATAGGCAGATAAAAGCGATAACCTGGAAAGAACTAAAATATTCGCTATCAGATGCATATGTAATGACGCATCTTGCATCAAAGCTATAAATAGTATACCCATGTTGTACATATTTTACAAAAACAAAAGTTACTGAAAAATAGCCGACGTAGCGACGATCCTTAACAATCTAAACATCACTAATTGTAAATTATTTCAGTATGGATAAAAATAATGATAACCATTTTCTTGCGTTCGGTTTTAAATATATTTCTTGCTAAGTATGTTGCAAAATCTTCAAAAGACTGCTAAAATATCTTCTATTTTGCAGCCAATGAGACTACTACGGTGTATTCAGTTCTTAACTCAAGAGAAGGTGATAGTCCAGGTAGGTCACAATAAATATATACAAACAATAATAACATAAACGGTAGCAGTTTATTTGTACCAGATGCGCATTGCGACGATCATTGTCTCTTCAGTGATACTTGAGGTCAAACATATTTGAAAATCTAAAGCTCATTTAAAATCTGAAGAGTTATTAACCCACAAGCCCCAAACATTATAGTCAAAGCCTCGCACGAAAATCAGAGCTTTGCATGAGGGGTATTCATTCCTTACCTTTGAATGATTTCCAAAATTGTGTTATTGCAAAATCTGTTTATTCATGCCAGTGCAAAGTGCTTCTAAACTTATCTCAAGAAGGACATTGTTTCAGAAGAACAATATATAGGACCTTGACAAACAACTTATCTGGATCGGCACGGTCTACATGTCCTTTTTTGTCTAAATAACATGTTTCGAAATGAGGTGATGTTACATGCAAACTTATTTTAGAATTTGTCTAAATTATGAACTCTTATCTATGATACATTGTGAATATTTACAGTCTTGAAAAAAAGCATAATAATGTTTTCTACAATAAATAACAAACTATGCACATTTTGATATACCTTGGAGAAGTAAGGAAAATATAATGTGTTTTTAATTCCGTTCTACACATGTGTGCAACCAAATTCTTTTATCAATAAATTCAATCTTGAATTACTTCCAAACAAATTGCTACTACAATTTCATTGTTCTTTTGCTATAATTTGGTTAATTTTTTTCAGCTGGTATACCAGTTTATGCCGTGATTGTCTTATATACACTTGTGTTTGTAATAGTTGCTGGCATAGTGATCATCATAAAGCGCTGTAGAAAATATAGAGCCAACAATTCGAAACCTAGTGTGATTCCGCAAAATATAATTGTTACAGAGACTATTAAATCTTCGGACTGTAGCAATATTAAAAACGATAAAATTGCAGGCGTTTATATTCCAAAGATAAAGAACACTCAAGATATGAAAACTGAACTGGAAGATAGCATTAGCAACAAGTACCAATCATTATCAACCAATCGAAACGCAGTTGAACATATCTATGAATTAGACTCAATGAATACCAATCAATATGAATCATTCACGAAACAACGAGAATCGGATAAACATACATATGAGTCTACAGAACATGCGTTACCGGTATCAATGGAACAGGAGCTATCTCTATATCAGTCACTGACTAACCCTCCAGAATCAGATAAACATGTGTATGCATCAACCCATACAAATCAATATGAATCATTAACTGAACAACGAGATTTGGATAAACATACATATGAATCTACAGATAATGCGTTGCCGGTATCGATTGAACAGGTGATATCTTCATATAAGTCACAGACGAACCCTCCAGAATCACATACACATGTGTATGCATCAACCCATAAAAATCAATATGAATCATTTACTGAACAACGAGATTCGGATAAACATACATATGAATCTACAGATAATGCGTTGCCGGTATCGATGGAACAGGAGCTTTCTCCATATCAGTCACTGGCTAACCCTCCAGAATCAGATAAACATGTGTATGCATCAACCCATACTAATCAATATGAATCATTAACTGAACAGCGAGATTCGGATAAACATACCTATGAATCTACAGATAATGCGTTGCCGGTAACGATGGAACAGGATCTTTCTCCATATCAGTCACTGACTAACCCTCCAGAATCAGATAAACATGTGTATGCATCAACCCATACTAATCAATATGAATCATTAACTGAACAGCGAGATTCGGATAAACATACATATGAATCTACAGATAATGTGTTGCCGGTAACGATGGTACAGGAGCTATCTTCATATCAGTCACTGACCAACCCTCCAGAATCAGATAAACATGTGTATGCATCCAACTCATACCAATTTATAAATCATTAACTTATCAAAGAGAATCAAATCAACATGCATATGCATCCACAGGACCTAGATGAAAATACAAATGGATCTAAAGAACATGAGTTACCGTTATCGATGAGACAGAAACTATCTCAATATTAATCGCTTACTACCCCTCCAAGAGATGATAGACATTTACACTTATCAACTGGTTTCCGTCAGTCGCGTATCAAAGCAAAATACTGAATCGGATATTTAAAAAAAAATAAACATTTTGAATATATTCAAATAGACACTTTATACTATATGTATTTATCACTTATTGCAGTCATTTAATATTGCTTTGCATGCTGAAAAAGTCAATATAAACTATATGTTGACCTTCAATTTGACAACAGGTCAGTGTTCTATAGATAGATATAGATGTATGCTTATTTATCAGAGTCTATAAAAAATATAACTAACCACATCAATCTATACCTTTATACCTTTATCTTCGAGTCGTTTAATAAGCCAAAAGCTTCCACTGACCCCTCATCTTGGATTGTGGTACATGATTTATCATCTCATAATAATACATTCATATATTATATATTAAAATTATAAAAAAAACAATTATTTTTGTGTGCGCAGCTGAAACACTTAACACGAACATATGAATTTATATGGGTTCCAATTTTCGCCATCTAATGCAGACTTAAAATTATTCAGAGTCTTTGCCGTCACCGTTAAATCTGACAGGTTATTCCATTGATCCACTACTCTAATTGAAAAGAATGAAGTCTATGTGTGGTCTTACACTGTTTTTTAAAAGTTTTAATGAGTGACCTCTAGTATTATTAGATGGTGCTAACGTACATAGGCTTATCCAGTCGATGTCATCTATACCATGCAACGCTTTGTAGACTTGTTTCATATCATTCCTATCCCTACGATATTCCAAGGTTGGCAAATCCAATGAACGTAGTCTGTCTTCATAATTAAAAGATGACAAATATTTGTTGATGTTTGCGGATGTCTTTTTTAAGATACGGTGACCAGACACATGTCGCATAATCTAGCAGCGGACGCACTATTGATTTATAAATAATTAGAAACATATCTTGATCCATGTAATCAAAAGAATGATAAATAAGAGACAACACTCTCTGCGCTTTGTTAGAAATATCACTGAATATATGTTTTTTAAATATCAAATTAGACTCGAAAGTTACTCCCAAATCCTTTTCTTCGTTCACTGAAGATAATGCAATAAAATGTCCGCACTCATCCAACATGGTATAACGATAGTGCAGATCATTGTCAGAATTAATAGGCAATACTTTACATTTAGCAGCATTAAATTTTAATTTCAAAATATCTGACCATTCACATAATCTGTCTAAATTTTCCTGTAACTTACATCGCTCATATTCTGACGAGACTTTATAATTTACTTTACAATCATCAGCAAAAACTTTTACTATACCTTCTACTACATCAGGAAGATCATTTATAAATTTATAAATGTAAAGAAAAGAACTGGTCCGAAAACACTTCCCTGCATAGGCAGCTATAAAAGTACCCTAAATGTCAATATAAAACAATTCAAACGAGAAAACTAACAGCCTTATTTATTTAAAAATAAAATTGAACGAAAAACAAATATGTAACACATAAACAAACGACAACCACTGAATTAAAGGCACGTACATACATAATGTGGCGGGGTTAAACATATTAGCGTTTACCCGACACTCCATAAAACCTTGGACAGTGGTATAACAGTAAAATAAGAACGAACTATAAAAATTTGTTGAAAAGGGCTTAACTCATCAGATGGACAAAAATACAATTGGACATTGCCGGGTACTTATACATCCCAACAACTAAAAGACACTAATAACATATGTGAGAGTACTTGCAGTTAACTAACAGCTATGTCAAAGGCACTAACAACTAATAAAAACATCATGCATCTAAGACTTAATTATCAATCCGTACACATCAAACGTCCAATGAATTCAGTGTAAAGACGTAATAAACAGTCAGAGTCACCTTGTGCAATGCCAAGATATATAGTATCGACAGATTGTAGATCCATGCATATGAATGTGTATATGTATATAACATACTCGTAATATTTAATTTGCTTTTAATTTACAGATAACAAAATCACAATCAAAATTTATACCTATAAAAACTATAAAAACAATATTCAATTATCTTATTTCAGTGTTGAATTGGTAACCTTTTAGAATACGTTTATTTAATGGAGCGATAAGTCAACAAGAATCATTAATAAATTTCTGGGCACGTTTAACAACATTTCCTTAAAAATAAAGATGTGCTATCCAGTTTGATATAAGTTTTCTACAGGTACAACCAAACTTCAAAACCATGTTTATTTACAGTACAATTTTAATTTTTTAATCATGAAACATATTATGCATGTTTAGATACTTTGGAGGAATACATTGCTCTTAGACTAGTGTTACAGTTTAATGACAAACATTGAGGCGTTGGATTATAACAGCTCACAAATTTGGCTTCAACACAAAGAAAACGTCTCCCACGTGGAGGTCATGACCTGAACTACAAAATGATTGGGAAAAATTGGTAGAGCAAATTGGTAACTAAGGGTAAATTATTTTTTTTCTGTAAAAAATAGGGAATTGTTCACGATATGTGTTTATCGGATATAAAACGTTCCATAATTTTCATGCATTAATTATCAAAATCGCCTGCTGTGAAATACTTTAATTCATATTCAAATATTACTACTGTCTTACCAACAATTATTTTGTAAATCAAACTGGTATCTAAAAAGCATTGGTGTGGGTAAATAGATATTTTCTGATAAAGCTTTGGGACACATTTTATTATGGCAAAGACTATTTATAAAGGACAGTTTTGGTCAAATCGGTTCATTTAGAAAAAAAATGTTTCATGATAGAAATAACAATAGCCGTAACAATGAAATAATCTTGTGTTTATTCATCTAGGGAAATTTATATGAAGTACATGTAGCTTTTCCTTTCTTACTTCATAGGAAAACATAGTATCCATTTGAAATATTAGAAAATATGACAATTGTATCCAGATATTTTGAATCAAAAATTATAAAAGTTCAATGCATGATAATCATAAAATTACAGAAGCATTTCCTTAATTTTTTTTTGGGAGGGGGGACGAAAAGCTATAGTTGTTTACACATACGTTTTTTGGTGTTTTCTTGATTGTTTATAATGCAAAAAATATGGTAACAATACATGCAATCACATATATTTCACTTAGCAGGATACAGATTAAAACACTTAAGGAACCTCTACTTTATTAATAACTGAAATAAATACACCAAATCTTTTTTTTTTATTTTCAAATCTAAAAAACCACAGACAAATTTATAATGGACCTATTTCCAAGTAACATGATGATTAAACATAACAAAAAAATATACTCTTAATAATTTCTTCTAGGCAATCTGTTAACGGTGAACGATGTGGTAATTATCAATTCTTAAAAGTCAAAAAATTTCCAATGGGAATCACCACATCTCCCTATTTACATTATCATTATGGCTGTATTTTTGTACACTATATATAAGTTTTATGTATATGTTCGAATTGTACTGTAAAAGAGAGAAAAAAAGGTTTTGCAGAATTCAGCGTATTTGAGACATCATAATCGTTTCAATCTATAGTATTATTAATTACTCTCAGTATTCCGCATACACAATTTATTAAAAAAAAATCAAAGTTGTCCATGATTTAGACTTAAGAGTTTAAATATGATTTTAGCATTTTTTGTATTTTTCTTTTCTAATAACAAATAGCTGTCCTTGGTTGTGTTCTTCAGTTTCATTCCTTTTGATGACATATCCATGTTGTGCTTGTTTCGTTCGAGAGCCCGATGCATGCAGTATACCTTTGATTCAAATAGTGTTTTTATTACTTTTAAAGTATCACAAAAATATGGATATACAGATTAGAACTAGAGATAATGGATACAACAGATTTAATTAAGAGGGCCTCATATCTTGATTACATCTAGAAATTGACAATGAGAGTCGGTTAAAAACAAAACTTTACGACAAAAGTTATAATTTTAGCTTTCCCATTGTGAACTTTTCATTTCTGAGAAGCAACATTCAAGCAGCACCTACATACGGGTTATAAATCTCCAAATTGATACGATATTCCCGTGCTTGTTTTTCCTATCATGATTTTCCTGGCAGAGGGTTGCTCCTCACAAGGAAGCTATTAGACCAAAAGTTCAAAAGGGTGAAGTTGCAATCATTCCGTCGTAAATTTTAAGAACACCATCACCAGTTGATTGACCGTTATTGAATAACCGTTTCACAGATGATATCAGATTTTGCTGGAGCTCGTGGTGCTTATTCTCTAGTTGTCTATGTTGTGTTATGTGTACAAATGTTTGTCTGTTTGTCTTTTTCTACTTTTTGCTATGACGTTGTCAGTTTAATTTCGATTTGTGAGTTTGACCATCCCTCAGGTATCTTTTGTCCCTCTTTTATCAGGTCGAGAACTCTAGATTTTCTGACGTCAGAATATATTTGCATAGTAATTTCCAAAACACAAGGCCAATACGGCCTTGAAAAACTGACCAATCGACTCAATGAACTACAATGCATTGTGGGCTACTAAGAGTAAACTACTACTTAAAACACGTGGAATAAGTGGGAAAACAGTCAACTAATATATTGTCTGGGACTCTCATTACCAAAGTTTTTATTCTGCAATCATATTTAATGTAAAATATATAACGCAATCTTCAATTTGCATGCTCAGATTAAAAAAATATTGTATACCGGCTTCACGATTCGACTTTCTTTTTCGCCTTGCAAAAGAAGTTGACCCGGTTTTGTGCATTGTTATGAATTAAACCAGCATTAATTTCACGACATGAAACAGTGAAATACCAATGAAGTGACCACTGTCCAGTAAGAAAATCATATGAGCTCTTTTAAACCGGTATAATGTCATTCCAAAATAATTTCTGCCTAGAAAAACACGAAAACTTTCATTGAAAAACTTCTTTCTGTACCGAATGTGTAAAAATTTTATCAGGACCTGAACTAAAAGTAAGAACATCATAATAATCAGTATGCTAAAAATAAGTGTTATGAAAGCGGCAGGGGCGGATCCAGCTATTTAAAAAGGGGGTCCTAACCCTGGACAAAAGGGGAGGGGGTTCGTACTACATGTTCCCATTCAAATGCACTGATCGTCCAAAAAAGGGGTCCATCCCCCCCGGAACCCCGCCCTCATTGCGCGGATACGGTATACATATCATCCATCGATAATCTCCGTTTGTTGCTAATTTTATCACAAAATATACCTCAGAGGTTTTTTATCGTTCGGCTGCTGTCCTGTTGACATATGTAAAAATATCTCCAGTATTAAAAGTCTCTGGATCATAGTGGGTGTCATATTACCTTTGATTTTTTTTCTCTAAAACTTGTTTTGTATATAGAAATAAGAAGGTGAGGTATGAGTGCCAAATGAGACATGTTTTCAACAAAGACATAATTCAGTAAAGTAAGCAGTCATAGGTTCAATGCCGAAAAGTAAGCTTTAAATGCCCCAAAATTACTTGTGTAAAACAATAAAAAAAATAAAAAAATTCGGCCCAATTAAATATATAAAAGTAGAAGAAATCTATCCCATTAAAAAAGTATTGTATAGGAGCCTGTATTTCAGTGGTTGTCGTTTGTTTATGAGTTTTACATTGTCATATCGGGACATTGTATAGCTGACTATGCGGTATGGGCTTTGCTCATTGTTGAAGGCCGTACGGTGATCTATAAATGTTAATTTCTGTGTCATTTTGGTCTTTTGTGGACAGCTGTCTCGTTGGCATTCATACCACATCTTCTTTTTTATTATAGATCCAACGCTGCAATTTTCACAAAACATACCAAATTTTCCACCTTGTCGCACATACATATGGATAACATCATTACAGCTTACTTTCCTAATGCATGTAGAGCAAAACTTTGGTTAGCTTGCTTGCTTTGTTTGTATATTGTACAAAATATAAAATATATACAAGTTAAACTAAACCTATATATAAATTGTTTAAAGATGTCAATCTTATTTTCAAAGCTTGTATAAACAACTATACAAACAAAGCAAGCAAGCCAACCAAAGTTTTACTTTGCAGGTATAAGAAATCAGCTGTAATAATTGATTCAGTTTGGCAAAAGTCCGAGCCTGTTAAAAAACGAACAAACTGAAACTACATTGCTGACTTCACTACCTTAAAAAAAGGGAATAGTTTGGAAGTCCCATATACTGAAATGTGACAAAAATAAATACTTATAAATTTTTTTAACACTGCCATGTATGTAAACATTTCTTCGCCTTTTTTACGAACACAAAATTCAAGGATCACACATTTGCCTTAGATTATCTATACGAAAATTGCTGTACTCGTGAATATCAGCACCGGCTGTTATCGACGGCTTACTTTACACCAGTTAGTTTGTCTCGTGGGTAATTATGTTTTTTGTCTTTTGTTTCGTTGCTGTCTGGTTTACAAATACATGAAATCTCGGTGCCATCATCAAACATATTAATGGCTATATATCGGATAATTCAAACCCCTTTTTCTTCGCATAGAAACAACTCATTGTGAATCTGAGCATGAAGTACACAATGTAATACTTTATATCACGAACTATAAATGAGGATGCACAAAATGAAAAACTAAGCGAAATTGTGAATCCCGCTTTGCACGAAAAAATGTGTTGTATTGCAGTAAATAACATGTGTTCTTGGTTGATTGTAAACACGTAGTAGTCCATCATACATTGTGACTCATTTAGTGGATTGGTCAAAAGCCTAGGTAAAAATTAATTGCGTCACATGTAAATAAACAATAACAGGTGCGAGAACATAAGTATGATCATTTATGCATTTCCATATAAGGTAGTGGTCCTGACCTGTTTATACAACAGTAATTTAAAAATCTTTTAAAATCGTAAATACTTTTAGATTTTACCAATAAACAGGTACTTTTATGAAATCAAAAATGTAATTTTATCATTCTTTTTTTAAAGCGGAACACGACCGGGTTCAATGCATAGGTAAATATTTCCTTCTAATTATCACAGACTTAAGTATTGTCACGATAAGAATAGGAAATTAAGGGTATTGAGTGAAGAAGACTATCATGATTTCGCATGAAGTTATAAAAATATAAAAGTACAAAAAACAACAAAACACCGATGAAATTCTAAACGGAAAGTATCTCAGTAAATGATAAAAATCAAAAGCTTGTGTTGAATATTTAACCTTTTTTTTCTTCTCATGAACCTGGATGTACTTTACTATTTCATTTTATTTAAATCCCTTCCCTTCAATGCTCTTCAATTTTGTACTTGTTGGGCTTTAAAACTATTTCGATATGACCGTCACTGGTGAGTATTATGTAAACGAAACACGCGTCTGACATACTAAATTATAATTCGGTACCTTTCATTACTACTGAATGTCTCTGAAAGATAGAGTGAACGTAAAATAACTGTTAACAATAGCCGATGATAAACAAGTTAAAAGCAAATGATTCAGTAATACATGTGTGTATAACCAACATAAGTGTTGCGGTGTCCACACTGTTATGAAAATGATTCTATAAACTGTTGCCATTTTAGAACGATAAGTGCCCATTTTACAGAGAAAAGCTACACCAAATTCTACAATTGACCCTTAATAACAGATATCGAAATTAACAATGAATTTTCATTATAATGAAGAAAAATGTTTTAAAGTTTTCTATATGAAAATTGTAAAATGGAATCAGACTGCTGATTCAGAAAAGGAAACAAAAATCGTAGAAAATGTAGCATGTATCTGTGTTTTAATGGAAAAACTACTTAACATGAGTAGAGGTTTTTTGTCCAATACTGCAGTGAAAATGTCACACAACTTTCCATTTCATATATATGTTCCGGACCATATGAGTATTTGGACCATACGCGTATGGTCATGACCATATGCGTATACACATATGTTCCGACCCTACGCGTATGGTCCGACCGTACGCGTATGGTCGGACCATATGAGTATAATGCTCGTTTGGATATTAACGGGTCGGACCATATGAGTATTTGGACCATATAGGGTGGTTTTTTTTGAAGAAATTTTTTATTATTTTGTTTTAGTCGACATATTGCCATTGGTATAAAATGTGTTTACTATAAATTTGACAATTAAGTAAAATTAACTATCATGGTAAACTTCTTATTTTTATTTAGCTTATCTTTTTATTATAATATAAAAATAAAATTACCTATATGATAACGTCTTTTTAATTAACTGTCATACCATATGAAGAATTTAAAAGTATTAAAAGTATTTCTGTAACAGAGTGTTAACTATCCCGACCATACGCGTACGGTCGGACCAAACGCGTATGGTCCAAATACTCATATGGTCCGGAACATATATATATGTATGGTCCGACCGTACGCGTATGGTCGGGGTAGTTAACGCTCTGTTACAGAAATTCGTTTAATACTTCTAAACTCTCATATGGTATGACCGTTCATTAAAAAAACGCTATCATATAGATTATTTTATTATTATATTATAGCAAAAATTAGCTTAATAAGAATTAGAAGTTTCACATAGTTAATTTTATTTTATTTTACTATGCGAAAAATATGTTTAACACATTTTATACCGATGGTCATAATGCCCGCGTCACACTGTCCCAATTTTCACGCCGATGGCAACACGATTATGGAATTTTTCAAAATCGGGACTGATCGTATCCAGATCGGGCTATTCGTAGTGCCATCTTTAACCATCTTTAACCATCGGCCACTTCTTCTAGCCTTCGGGGACAACTTCGGGAAGGGTTTTAATTTTTTTAACATGTTAAAAAATCACCGAAGTTGCGTCCGATGTTGAGGGTTCGTATTGAGTTCGTATCACCATCATCAGCATCGTAATGTCACCGGGAATGCATCTTTGAACATCGTATTGCATTCGTGTTTCCATCGTTTCCATCGGGCAGTTTTGACATAACGATTTCTACACGAATGAATCAAGAAGCTACCCGAAGGTCTTACGATGGCAACACGACTTCGTGAAGACCTCGTTATCCAGTCGTGTTGCCATCGAATAAAAGTACGAAGGCGACAAGATGGAACCACGACGGCAATAAATCCAGCTAAATATAAGTTAATTTTCGCACTAAAATAAATTTAAAGTGCCACGCGTGATATGCACTGGTCAGTCTAATACGACAGTTAAGGTAGACGTTCACAAAACATTGAGCTCATATCATATGATTCTATGAGACTACGTTATTCATCGTACTTGCTTCGGTCACTTTTTGGTATTTTAACAAGATCGGGACCAACTTCGTACGAACTTACATTTTCGCATTCGGGTGTCCATCGTATATAAAAATCGGGACAGTGTGACGCGGGCATAAACGATGGTTATTCCGATTTTTTTATTACGAGTAACTTAAATTTATTGAACTGTTACACAAGATTCGAAGGCACTGCAAAGAAACATAGTTTATATAATTTGTCTTGTGAATATGGTGTATTGCAGTCATGTTACGATATTTGAGATCTATTGCTTTTAAAAACACCGTAGACATCAGATCGGAATGGCCCTAGACCTCGATATCACTGTACGCAGCTACAAAAAGGCTAGCTTTTCACTCTCAAACTAAAGGTGTAAATGAAAAGGATCGTGCACAACCAGGACTTGCAAGTGCAAAAAAGTTATGATACCGTGTGGAAGTAAATGTCAACCCAAGCCTACATACAAGAGTGTAATTAGAGATGAAAACTAACTATGGCATCAATGATTCATTTGTACGTAGTATTTGAATTATAAAATAATAATACACTGTCATGTTACCATCATTGTTTTTTTTTACCTAAAGATTTTGTATTATTAAAGATTTTAAATGTAAATAAAAAATATATCTATATGGTCAAAATACTCATTTGGTCCAGCCCGTTAATAACCAAACGAGTACTATACTCATATGGTCCGACCATAAGCGTACGGTCGGACCATACGCGTATGGTCGGACCATATGAGTATACCATACGCGTATGGTCCAAATACTCATATGGTCTGGAACATATACAAGATTAAACCAAAATTAAACAGAACAACATCAACAGATGTATACCAATCATACGTATACGCATATGGTCCGTATGCGTATGGTCCAACCATACGCATACGGACCATATGCGTATACGTATACGTCCAGTACGAGCTGACCATTCATGCTATTGGATCAAATGGGTTACATTAAACAAACATTTATCATAATCTTTATTCGAACGGTCCAAATACTCATACTGTACGGAACATAAACACATTATATTTGATTTATAAAAAATGTTAAAATATACCATAGCCACAAGTAAAATTTGTTACCATCATATCATTGTACTGTTGTAATTTGTTAAAATTCCTTTTCTCTCAACTAAACAGATTAGGGATAGATGTACTTTTAAAATGTTTTGAATATGTTGCCTTTTTTATCAAATGATATTTGCCATTGCTGTTTATTATTTTTCAAAATAGAATAATAACTTATGTTAATTGATTTTCCTTTCTTATTATAAACCATATAGCTTTGCTTTTCCATATCTTGCTATTTGATTAATTAGGTGTATATTAACATCTACAATGCATTTTCTTTTTCAATTTTTTTTTTATATTAGTTGATTGCTAACCAACGTCGACTTACAGCAGTGATGTTAAAATATAGCAAATCAATCGAGACAAAAACAAATAATCCGAAACAACCTGCGTGTATAATGAGGGACAAATAAAACATCAATTAAAACAAGCCAGCTTGGTGCATTGACACAGTAAGATTTATGTGTTATAAATTCATTATCAACATAAAGTAACCACATGTGTATTGCCCTTGTTCCGTTGATTGATGCCGTATGATGATGTCAGTGTTTCTGAACTTCGCCTTGGATAGCCTTTGATTCAAACTTTTGCATCGCTTTTTTTTTACATGAATATCTATTTAAATTGCATGCCGATTTAAAGAAATCTTAATATAATATGTCAGCGTTTGATGATATTTTAAAAGTACAGGTTCTACACTCATGTGATGTGTTACTTGACGATACTCTTTTTTTTAACAGGTTAACGGTCTATACTTGAATATGAACAGACGATGGCAGTGTTAATTAATTTGTACGTTAGTGGGGCGCTCTGACGTGATCGTTAGTTATGAGTCAGCAAATGACAACATGCAATTGTTTCACGTATCAAACTGGTATTATATTAAATATATATATATATATATATAATGATGATAAATGAAAAGGACGATGAGGAGAAGGAGGAAGAGGAGGGGGAATATGATGATTTGTTTTGTATCTGATAGTTGTAATGAGTTCATGAATTTCATTGTAAATAATGATCATTATTCAATAAAACGTCACATAAACAGCAAATGATTAAAAGAGCATCATCCTATGACAATTTGAATGTTTATCTAATACTTTGCGAAGGTTTCCTATTTCTCTACATTATTAAACCTTTTCATCTTCCTTGTTTTTTGTCTTTACAAATGTGTATTTAAAACATACACGTATTCTTTAATTGAAATTTCGGGACACCTTTGATATTTAGATAAAGCGTATGTGCATGACTGTGAATATTGACTTGAAACACGGAAATACTAAAACTTCTTTTAAAAAAGATGGATTCAAATTTGATTGTTATGCTATCATTTCTACATGGATTTGTGTATGTTTTTTCAATGGAACAAAACCATACGGGTAAGTACTTCTAAAACTATTTCAATGTTTTGTAAACGTAAAACTATTTAATTATTCACTTAATATGCGATATTTGAAGCTGTGTAGCTATATTTTAATATTACACTCAACTCTTTTATTTATACAATTATACATTGATTTTGTAAAACCTGTACGCGTTGTACTAATTTAATTTATAAAAATGAATTTTTGTCAAACTATTGAACATCATATATACGTTTTCTTAATGTTTTGAAAAAAATATATATTTCAATATTAACGAATTCTTACAATTTTATTCGTAATGGTATATGTTTCCGTATTTTGTAGTCGATCACACATTTGAGTAAACACAAAATTGATTGAGATTGCGTATTGGTAAAATGATGAACTTGCAGTCGGAAAGATGACCCCGGTTTGACCCCATTTCTTAAAGCAACAATGGACGTCATGTGATTATCACATAAACCAATATAAAGAAACTCTTTTATTTTGTCAATATTTCAATAATATACATGTACTTCTATTGAATTATATCGTATCCCTTATAAGCATTTGCAGACAGCTTTTCCGTATACATCATGTGCATTGTACATGTGATTTGTGATCTATTTTGCTATTAAAAAGTGTTACGAACAACAGTTACGTATACTGATACAAGGGGTACAATCAAAATCACGTGATGGATATACACACACCGGAAGTAACAGTCGAGCAGACCGCTTGAAAGGTTAGTAGTCGTATTTACTTGTTTATATCAATTAAATTTAATAAATAAGGTAGTGCACCGAATGTCGGATACTATCTAGTTTTGAAATACACAATTATCCATGCTGGAAAGCGTGCAATTAATGCTAACACTTCAACACAGAAAAAATTGGAACTGTGTCGAAGTGTTTGCAATAACTGCACGCTTTCTAGCAAAAACAATTGTGTATTTTAAACTACATACTATCCGACATTCGGTGTGCCAACTTATTAATCAAAATTAATTGATATAAACAAGAAAATGCAACTACTAACCTTTCAAGCGGCGAGTTCTACTGTAACTTCCGGTGTGTGTATATCCATCACGTGATTTTGATTGTACCCCTTGTGATAGAACATGTAAAAATTACCTGAAGAAATTCTAATCCTATGATATTCACGTAAATAATATCTAATAATTTTGATTCAGGTACATATTCTTGGCCATTTCTACCACGAACGTTTTGGTTGTCTTAATTCTACTTTAAATTTGTATTCACGATGTTCATTTCCTACAACTTTTGTGTCAATTTTCGAAGATTTAATTGTAACTGTATAAGGCTTGATAGTTGTGGTTTGTATATAATTGTACGAAATGAATACAAGTGACGATGCATTTAACGCTGAAATAATCCGCTTCTGCGGTTCTTGCAAAATGTGATCGTCAGTGAATCTTGCAGGCATTTCGTATGCATTTTAAAACACAGTAAACAATAATTGTAATATGAAAGAACATTCATTCTCCTTTCCTTGTATACGATACATACTCTAAGACCCTTTTCACACTAGCATTTTGTTTTATCGACCTAATTTAATTAATTTGAATCGATCTAAATAAAACCAGATAGCGTTCACATTATTTTTAATCATCGATCTCTATCGGTCTAATCTGAACCACTGCGTTTACACTACAATTAAAACGCAATGGGTCTAACCTTTTTACCCGTAAAACTGTAAACAATGTGTATAAATAGAATTGATTTATCAAATTCATGTGTTGATACACTGATACACACTTGGAAAAAAAATTGGATAAACTTATTGTTTCTCTTGAATCACAAGTAAAAATTTTGGTACTGGTGTTATTGCAGATTTCTATAATTTTGAAATAAATAACTGTAGCAACGAAGTTACAACACGTCGCCGGAAATACTGCGGTTCCTACAAAGAAAAAAATCAACATAATTAAAAAAGACACAGATTTCGCAAATTTTTGCTATGACGAAGACAACATCTTTACAGTTTGTTTTCAAGGTCTTTTAACATAGAAATATGGGTTAAGCAACTAACCTCTGAGATAGTTTTGCCGCTATACATGCGCATACGTTATTTTCGATTCAACCGTACCAGTTTAAACCGATCTCTGCGTTCACATATAAAGTAAGATCAGTTTACTTTAGTTCGATTCAAACTAAACTACCTCTATTGGTGTTTTAGTTTAGACCGATTGAAGATCGATTCAATGCGTTCACATTAGCCGTTAAACCGATCTAAAGTGAACCGGTCTAGTTTAAATCGATAAAAAAGTGTGAACGGGGTCATAGCGTCGATATTTGAATATTGGAACAGGAAATTGCTTAGCCAAGAGACCAAATGTTTTATGAAAATACATATTTAGTCGCAACATATTTCAACTAATTTTTAATTCTCATCTAACTAACAACAATAACGTTCCCGGTAGAAACAATCCAAACTACACTCCGACAGCAAAATATCGGATTTATTTAATCCTCAATTAGTAAGAGTGCAATGCATTCCATCAACAAGTTCTTATTACTGGATAAAAGTTGGATGCTGGTAGCATCAGTGTCAGAATCTATCATCAGTGGCGGATCCAGAACTTTTTCTAAGGAGGAGCCCGCATACTGACATAAGGGGGTCCGCTCCAGTCATGCTTCATGATTCCCTATATAATCAACCAACTGTTTCCGCCTAAAGACCCTGGATCCGTCTATGATCATGCTCACTATAGTAAATATTCTTTTTGTACTTGTATATATAAATATAGTAAAAAGAGAGAAAAGACGTGCAATCAATCCAATACCACCAGGCCAACCCATGGGTTGTTGTTCATTGGTTGACGTTTTGATGATGTGGTTCATAGATGTTTCTCCATTTTTCTGTAATTTCTAGATTAGACCGTTGGTTTTCGTTGTACCTTTTTGTTCTGTGTACATTTACAAATGTACTATTATCTTTAATTATTTATTTTTTTATACATTTTGAATTGATGGAGAATTAATGTCTCATTGAAATTCATACCACATCTGGAAATTTATATGACTTCGTTAAAACATACCAATTGTGTATGTCACAGCTTCTTTACTTCTACATCGCTTGCTCAACATCTTTTACAACTCGGCGCAAATGTCACAAGAATTAATCACCAAAACAGGAAAATGCCGAACATGATAAAACATACCATATCAAGTGCACGTGAACATAAATACGCTCTTAAGGGGCACATTCTATAATAATAATGTTTGCATATTGCGAAAAAGCACGAAGAAAATCGTTATGCATTTAAGAGCCCCACCAAAAAGGCTATCTAAGACAACGGAAATAAACCCGGGTAATGAAATTTCAATCAAACGACCACAAACAAAGAAAGAGTCTTCAAAAGCTACTAAAAAAATGAAGACTGAGAAACAAAGCGGAACAGAAACAAAAGCCGATACTGCTCATCATGTGCCCGCCGTTGCATGTATCTTTTATATTAGATAAATTAATAAGTTTTACAGTAAGATGAATTCTTAAAGTTATTGCACCGATTTTTGTGTACCCTACAACCCGTTAGAAATATGTCAAATTTTCAAATTACGATAAAAGATATATAAAAAACGAAAAACAAAAACGTTGCTTTCAGTTTAAATATTGTGGACGAACTTCTCTAAAAATCGCCAAATTTAGACTGCATGTCACCTCAGGGTGTACTTGGATACTTTAGGGTGTTAACATATGAACGTAGATAAATTATAATGTCTTCAGCAAGACAAAGCAAATAAAAGATAGAAAATAATGCAAGCGAACAAGATTATGATAGCTAAACTAATGGTTGGGAGGATATTAAAATATATGTATAAAAGACATAAAATATAATTTGATTTATTAGAAAAATATATTATCTCATGATAAACTATTTTTCAGTTAGGTATTACGTATACGCAACTTTTCCAAAAAATACAATATTCCAATAATTTGGCGCGCTTTGTCCATTTCAAAGAAGCACAGACAATGACGTTACGTCATAGTACATTTCATAGCATCAGAGTAAAACAAATCAATGGCCCAAAAGTTGCCTATGTCACAGAGATGGTTAATATTGTTTTTTTCATTTTAAATTTCATCGTGTCTTATTGAGTTTGACATTTTATAACTTTTTTTTTTAGATTATCGTTGCTAAATTGTAGATGTCAATAAATTGAGAGATTGAACATGGCACTGTAATGTGTTTTACCCGATATTAGAAACTAGATGCAGACCAAGTATTTTAATATAGTTGGCACTGAAACTATATTACAGATTCCAATTATAAGCCATATAAACATGCTAAAGGGGTTCATCACATATAGTCCAAAAGCAAATAGAAGAAAGGCAACACAAACTTTTTTGAAAATGTTTTGAAATTTATTTTAGAATTTTCTGATAAAGCGATTAAGCTCATTATCATTATGCTAATGATAATTTCGAAATATTGTACTTCCCGGGTACTTATTTTCGCAAATTGTGTATTTCAAACATGTTCGCGAGTATTTATTTTCGCGATTTCATAATTTTTGCCTTTCAGCTGAAAGGTTTGATTTAGATTCGCGTTTATTCATTTTCGCAATAATAAACCAACCGCAAAATTCGTGAAAATAAATACACCGCGAAAATAATTACAATTACTGTAATCCATTTGAAATCCTTAAAAATTACATATAGCTGTATCATATATATGGTACTATTTAGATAACCAGTGCACGTTGTTACTTAATTCAATATAGTACCATAATGTTGGAGGTTGTAATCTGGTTTAGAGACTATGTTATCTTTTATAGCATATACACTAAATATCTTTTGATAAACAGAGGCAAACTATACCGTAGAGACGATCAACCCCAAAAGTCGAAAATAATCTTACAGTGGGTGTTGAAGCCGGTGCAGAAGTGTCTTTCAATATGTTATATAAACAAACAAAAAAACACTTCCCAAACGACAGAACAGACAGGGAGAAGTGGAGGAACTTTTAATCAGAGAAAATGTAGTTGTTTTCCAAGGAAATGTGGAAAGAATTTATTAATAAGGGACAATGTGTATGAAATGTTGTTGATGTTTTACCTGCATTTGTGTCATTACAATGTAGCTAGCTAGTTAAATCATCATTCGCAGAGAGGCAGGGTAAAAGTTACTAAATCGTTATAACTGAAACAAACTACCCAATGCATTTTTATTTGTTACATTACTTTTGCAGGTTTTCCTGAAGAAACCTTTATAAGCAACTCAAGTATAATCAGCTGTGAAGACAATACAACAATTACAATAGTAGATCTAAATGTGGAACCATATCCGACAACATGCTCAGAATATAAACATTGTAATCTGACAGAACAAGAGGCGAACGCCATTAAAAAGCGTTGTAATAAAAAACCATCTTGCACTATCTCAACGATTATTCCAGAATCATGCCTGTTCAATAATTATGGACACGTCTCTATTTCATATGCATGCACAAGTAACTATTGTAATATATTGATTTAGCTTAGGCAAATTTGAGAATTGATATATTTAAGAGTTAAATAGACAAACACGAAAGATTTTACACTACAATGATATACTGTAAATGTATAAAGAATTCGAACAAAATTAGATGCAAAGAAAACTTCAGTGTTCAATTTGTTAAAATAAGCTTTACAATTGAGTGCTAGTTATAATTTATAAATCTGGTCAATTGTAAAAAGAACACTGGAAGCAAAAATATAAGCATATTAATTAACATATGTGCATTACGTTAAGAGTGTAAATATTTTACGTTTCTATTTATTTGTCAGCCTTTTAACTGATTTTTCAAATGCATGTCTAATGCAAGTGCGCATTAAATTGATCATTTAATCATAATGTGCAAAGTCAGGATACAAGAATTGGAAAAAAAGATTGCTAAATACAGTGGAGATCAGTTCTAACCTCTCATTAGAACTGTCAGAATAATCTGTCATAGAACTGTTCTAACCTGTCCTAGAACAGTTCTAGCTAGAACAGTTCTACCCTAGAACTGTTCTAGGTAGAACTGTCAGGATCAGTTCTAGGTAGAACTGACTAAATCAGTTCTAGGTAGAACTGTCAGGATCAGTTCTAGGGTAGAACTGTCTAAAACTGTTCTAGGTAGAACTGACCAAATCAGTTCTAACTGTAGAACTGTCAGCAGAACTGACCAAATCAGTCAGGACCGAAGAACAGTTCTAAATGACGTCACTGCAGAAAGGGCACTTTAGAATTTAGAAGAAAAAATCAGTTCCAATTACTTTACCTTATATAATAGCGGATTTTTCTATATTTTTACTGATCAAAATTTACATGTACAAATATCGAAGTGGGTAGGAGGTTATCCAACTCATCGGAGAATTATTTTTATAAGATTGCAAATGAAACATCGTTGTTTACGTTTCTTCGTTCCCCGTCTTTAACAGTCTCTTCATAAATATACCTCTGCATTTAATTCATGTAAATTTAATCTTAATTTACCTTGTTTGCCTTGGATTTACATTCATGATTTAGGATTCTGTTTTGACAAATGTTCAAACGAAAATTGTACAGTGGATGGATTATGGGATTAATGAAATCAGTGTTGTTAAACGTAAAAAAAACTATGTACATTTGCATTAGCTAGTTGCCAAACTTATCCATAACGATTATGAATAATATCTGGGAGTCCTGAAAGTCTGAAAATTATACTCGATCTGAACATAAATGAAATATTTGCCACTAGACGTAAGGCTACAAACAAAACCAATCATTGTCCTTCTTCAAATTATATATTAACAGTATAGTCAGTATACTATTCCAAGAAGAGAACTTCTCATACATGTTCTTTTCATTTTAAAATAAAGTATATGAATCAGTCATGTGAGTGTTGGATTGTGCCGTTAAATAGTTTTGTTTAAAAAAACCATTATGAACTACTGACTTAAAAAGTCGCTTTTGTGACGGTTCAATATTTTATAATTTAAGTTTGGATGTAACGGGTCTTCTGACGTTATTTTGTTATCAACGCCCATAGACATAAGTTAGTCATGTGAACGTAACATCATCAACGTTTTTTTAATGTTTGCCAAGGTTTAAACATTTTGTTAAAATGAAATTTAGAATTAAATTATAAGAAATGACTGTAATATTTTTTCTGTCTATTCGAAATAACGTAAAAAATGTGGTGCACACTGTTAAAAAACCCGCTACGCGCATTTATCAGTGTGCACTAAATTTTTTATGTTATTTCTTCATAGACAGAAAAAATATTACAGTCATTCCTTAAATAGTAATATTACATGTATTATCGATACAGAGAGGAAATAATGGCGCTCTTAAATGATGTGGATAAAATTTGGTGTCCTCTTTATCATACAATATCTGTCCTGACTTAGAAATATTATTGGTTTACAATGAAGCCATATATATTGACATGATAAAGAATATATAGATATAGGAAGATCATGAAGATGTGGTGTGAGTGCCAATGAGACAACTCTCCATCCAAATAACAATTTAAAAATAAGTAAACCATTATAGGTCAATGTACGCCCTTCAACACTGAGCCTTGGCTCACACCGAAAACAACAAGCTATAAGAGGTCCCATATGTTCAGTTTTGGTTGATGCGGTCAAATAATTTTGTTACTAAAATGACTCAGTCTGATATATCGAAACTTCTGAAATTTGTTAACAATTCAATATTTTGAATAACAGAATAAAAAGAGGACACGCTGTCATTTGAATTATACAATCCATCGTGATCGGTTGTTGTCTGCTCTATGGTTGGGTTGTTGTTGCCCAGACACATATTTTTGTTGAATGAGTCAGTCTGAGATATGAAAACTAGCTGATGTTTGTTTCTGATGCGATATTTTGAATAAAAGTAGGAAATGATGGCACTCTCAATCAATGCGATTTTTTTTTGTGGTTGTTGATTTCCAATATTGCAGTTTTTTATAAACTACAGTCCCTCTTGACCTCAAATTATAACTGATATACTGTCCAACTATATAGACTTGCATAAAAAAAAAGAAAATATGGTCATTTTTGGTTGATGCGGTCAAACGATTTTATTACACGACTCAGTCTTAAGTATGAAAACTACAGATATTTGTTTACGATTCAATACTTTGAATAAAAAGAGGATATGGTGGCACTATAAATTCATGCGAACAAAATTTTGAAGTCATTGTTTTCCAAAATTGCTGTAGCTTGTATATTATAGTCCCTCATGACCTAAAATTATAACTGAATTACTGTGCAGCTATATACTAAGCAGATTTGTAGAAAGAAAGAGCAAATAAGGTCAGTTTAGATTGGTGCGGTCAAAATATTTTATTACACGACTCAGTCTGAAGTATGAAAACTACTGATATTTGTTTACGATTCAATACTTTGAATAAAAAGAGGTCATGCTAGCACTTTAAATTCATGTGAACAACATTTTGAGGTCATTGTTTTCCAATATTGCTGTAACTTGTATATATATTACAGTCCCTCTTGACCTAAATTTATAACTGAATTACTGTGCAGCTATATAGATTTGCAGGAAGCAGAGGCGGATTTGGGGGGGGGCCCAGGGGGCCCGGGACCCCCCATTTTTGGAAAAAAATTTGGTTGCTTATATAGGAAATCACTGAAGCGTGACTGGAGCGGGCCCCCTCTTAGGTCAGTCAGTGGGCCCCCACTTATTAAAATTACTGGATCCGCCACTGGGAAGAAAGAGCAAATAAGGTCAGTTTAGATTGATGCGGTCAAAAGATTTTTGTATAACAGGTCCGTCCGAGGTATGAAAACTACTTGTAAAAAGAAATCACATTTGTTTACAATTCAATATTTTAAATAAAAAGAGGACATGCTAGTACTATAAATTGAGTGCAAATAAAATTTTGAAATCATTAATGTTTTCCAATATAATTGGTATCCTTGCCTAAAGATAAACTGGATTCCTGCAGTTTGCAGCTAAATGTATATATATTTATATGATGAAATCAAATATGATCAGTTTAAGTTAATAGTGGCTCAATGGCAGATCCAGAGCGGTGGGGGACCCCCTTTTTTGACGATCAATGCATTTGAATGAGGACATTTAGTTGGACCCCCCCTCCCATTTTAAAACTGCTGGATCCGTCCCTGGTGGTTTGGGCCAGAATAACATATTACACAAAGATTAAGGTCAGATAATTTTTTTTATGTAAAATGAGCCATCCTGACTCCCCAAATGACAAATGTAAAACAATTGAAATAAAAATCCCCCCCCCCCCTTTTTCCCAATATTAACGGCTTAATCTATGTTCAAAAATGAAAGAAAAGCAAATAATTTATGTAACACATCAACAACAAAAAATCACTGAATAACAGGCTCCAGACTTGGAACAGTCACATACATGCAGAATATGACGGGGTTAAACATGTCACGTCTCTTGCCGACGAAAAATTTGAAATAAAACCGGCAAAATAGCAAAACTCTTTATAATATTAATCGCTATTTTGCCGAAGCTTTTATATTAAGACAAAGAGTTCTTAAAACTTATAAATCAATTCTAGACGTAGAATTTATAAATCAATTTCAGCCGTCGGATTTAAAAATCAATTCTAGCCGTAGAATTTATAAATCAATTCTAGCCGTAGAATTTGTAATCAGAACTATTCTAGTAGTAGAACTGACTAAAACTGTTCTAGAGTAGAACTGTCAGGATCAGTTCTAGGTAGAACTGTCCAAATCAGTTCTAGGGTAGAACTGTCAGGATCAGTTCTAGGTAGAACTGTCCAAATCAGTTCTAGGTAGAACTGACCAAATCAGTTCTAGCTAGAACAGTTCTAACCTAGAACTGACTAAAAGGTGTCAGGCTGACAGTTCTACGTACTGTCCTAGAACAGTTCTCCTGACAGATTCTGACAGATTTAATGAGAGGTTAGAAGTGATCTCCACTGTATATGTAAATGTACATATTTTTTTCACTTAATTAACTACATGTTATGGAATTATATTTTAAAATCGCTTACAGGAACTGTTAATGGTAGCTGTACTTTTCAAAACGACCTGTGTGGTTGGTCAATCAGTAGCAATGGTACTTACCAGTGGATACGTGGACGCAGAAAATCTCCTGAAAACTCTACAGGACCAGACAGAGACACAACTGCGGATGGTAAAATAGCAATACAGACATGAATTAGATAAAATGCACTACTACCCTCCCACCCCACCCCCAAATTGAATAAACACAATATTGTTACGGTTTAGGGTATAAGCTGTAGGTTTGTACATACGACTGTTTCAGGCTACTCAGTAAACACTCTATTCTATTTTCGCGTTCTTCGTTTACTGTTAGCCAACGCGTATATAAAGACATTTGATGAACATTGTGTATACTTCTATATTGGTATTGTATGTAAATATTGTTAGTATTAGGTCTCTGTGAATAATAAAATAGAGTTCGTCTTCACTGTTTGACCATGGGGGTCCCCTGACTGAACGACGGTTCCCACCTTCTGTTTATCCTTATTTCACATGTTCCCGCTTTATTACCTTGTTATTTTATTAGCGTAAGGCATGAATATTGTAACCGGGGCCCATACATGCTAAGAGTAAGCTTAGATAAGTCCCGTTTGTCCATTTTCCGACACGACAGAATGTCAACATTCCGATCGCCGCCATTTGCATCACTATGTTTATTGACGTCAGTGACCCAATGACCTGAGATCAGCATCCAATCAGCATAACGTAATCTGCCCACAATCGCCATAGGGGCATGAGACATTGGTGGTACAGAGATACAAAAGCAAGTGCACAACAGTCTTCAGATAGACTGCGTCCTGCTACCAGTGCAGTCACTTCTGATACCAGGGAAACTTACCAAAGACAAAGAAACCAAAATTGCCGCAGTCAATGCAATACATGTACCTTTGCATCCCCGTTGGATAAATGGACCAAACCATGATTGACCTAGATGTTTTACTACGCTTACTACGTTGTTGACAAACGATTAACGTACCAAAAAGGGGGGTCTCTGTATATTTTATTAAGGGCTCTGTGGGTTTTTCATGGGATTGATGCTTGTAATAGTATTGATTGTTTGTATATAACTTATGAAGCTTAATTAATCTTGTTGTCTGTTGTACATGTAATTAGTAAGTCAGTGTTAATGAGTGCTACCATATTTAGATCAGTGCCTCAGCCGTTTTGCCTGCTACGCTACCATTGTTTAACCGTTTTGCCAGATACGCTACCAGTATAACTTATATTGTAACTCGGCACTCGAGTTGACAGCTCTATATTAGAATTTACCAAGAATATAGTAATCAGTGTTAACCTTATATAAATAACTTTTACTTATGGGACACCCCCGTCCCGTAACGAACACTTTTATTTATGCCGAAGATATAATCAAAAAAGGTAAAAGTATCGTTGATAATATTGGAAAAAAACCCATAACCATGATATATGTGTTTGCATCAGATGAATGCATTTTTCTTCAAACATGAATTATAATTGTATTTTTTTTTTATTTCATGCGTTTATTCATTATTTTCTTATCTATGTTAACGTGAAAAATCCGATGTTTTCAAGAAAAATAATAGAAATACATGGTATACAGTGTATGTAGAACTTATATTTGTTATCAAACGGATTTGTTTCATTTAATTCAAGTTATTACGTATTAGTATCGTGATTTTACTTGAACAATAAAAACAGAATTGTACCATCGTCGTTAAAGAGGCGTAAGCATTCGAAACTCATTAATTGACAACACGTACGCCATCGAGGAACAAACTCTACAGGATATTAAAAACAACATGAGTTCACAATACTCTAAGATATAAGACAAACGAGAGGCCCTGCTTGAATATTGCTGTGTAGAACTGAAAAGATACCAATTTGGAAGTTTAAATCAACTCTTCTGTCAAATTTTGTTAGATTTCTAGATGAGAGTGATGATATGAATCATACTTCACTGCTCTATGTTTTTTCATTTCAATGCGTTTTTCATTGGATTTTGCCATTTGATGAGGGAATTTCCGTTCTTTTAATTTTCATAGGAGTACAGTATTTTTGTGATTTTACATTTTTTTCAACATGGATATAGTAAGATGTGGTGTGTGTGGCAATAAGACAACCTTCCATCCGAATAAATTTTAAAAGTAAACCGTCATAGGTAAATGTACGGTCTTCAATACGGAGCCCTGGCTCACACCGAAGATCAAGCTATAAAGGGCCCCAAAATTACTAGTGTAAAACCATATAAACGGGAAAACCAACGGTCTAATCTATATAAAATAAAACGAGAAACGAGAAACACGTATATATTACATAAACAAACGACAACTACTGTACATCAGATTCCTGATGACTTAAGACAGGTGCAAACATTTGCAGCGGGATTAAACGTTTTAATGGTACCAAATCGTCTCCACTTTCTGAAACAATAGTATAACATAACAACACAAAAAAACACACGATAAAATATCAATTGGCAGGCTTGACTCAATCAAAAAAACGTAAATTAATACACTATGAACGAATAAATTTGATCTGCGATATCTGAATGTAAATGCACAGTTAATGAAATATTAGGGACAAACATTCAAGACCAAAAAGCAAACAAACAAGTCCAAACAAAGCCATGGCAAGACACCACTGCGAAATATTTAACCTTTTGAAAATTATCACGGTTTTAATAATACAGGTAAATCTTAACGTTTTTACAAATGTAGTAAGTAAAAATAAGAAGATATTCAAAAGAATCAAAGCTGGTATATAGAAAAGATCCGTATTAATATAAAATAACAAAAAAAACCATTAGTATCAACAGGTCGAATTAGTGATTGCTTTACGCTGCATGAACACAAAAAGGCTACATCGAGGCGATGAGGGTTGGCAGATTCTGCCTCTATAGTTGCATCCCTCGTATTAATCATGGTGGGGAAAATAACAAGTATGATCTAGTTACATTGAAGGGAAAAACAATAAGATATTGTATTTCCATAAAGAAATATTTGTGCCAAACGTAGCAGAGACTTTAACTATAACCAAATATAACTCGTGATAACGTCCGTAAAACAAATCCCTCTACATTCAGGAAAGTATTATGAAAAAATCATATACGAATTTAGACGTTTACCTTATACATTTGTACTAGATAATGCATATTTTGAGGTTTTTCTTGAGGTGTGTTCTACGACAAGAAAAACCTTAAAATATGCATTTAATTTATCTGACTTATATACCGTCAAAAAAATATTAATTTTATAAAGATTTGTAAAATTTAGTATCCTTTTTACCGACAACACTTAAGTGGAATATTCCTTTCTAATGCGTTCAGGTTTTAATACGCCCTGCGGCTCATTTAAAATGTGAAATAAAACTCACTAAATAATTTAGATATAAACCTTTAAAAAATTGTTATCCATACACAATAAAAATATTACTGTAACTGCATGAAGTAAGACACAAATGTATGGTTACCATCCGATAACGGTGTATGACAAATACAAGACACATTGTTAGTTATTTATTGTATAACTTAGCTTATGGAAAAGGGGAGGGGTATGTGTTTTTTTCGTTTTGTTATGTTATTTCTATCGCGGAAAAATTGTTATTTATCCATTTTACTTGAATCGAATGAAAAATTCAGAAAGATTGTCTTTCGAATAGCAATACATTTTATTAAAAGATAATCAGGATAAAATTATATACCCTCCGCACCCGACCCTTTCGTGAGTTACGTTAATGTTATTCAATAGAATATAAGATTATTTTATTAGTTGATCATTTGATAGAGTAAAAGGTATACATAAATTTTAAAAAGTTACGAACTGACACGAAGACAAATATAACTATATATACTAGGTCACAGTATGATTTCCAATTCAGTGTGTATCGTTCTGAACATGCATGAAATATTTGCCACTGGACGTTTAGCAATCAACCTATTCAGTTTGACTCAATAAGATTTTCAAAATCCTACACACGAATTTGTCAAATCTGGATTTATTTTATGAAAGTCTACATTAAAATTCATCTGACCTATATGATAATGTTTCTTTATTATAGTGATAAATCAACAAAACTTCACGTTATTTGTTTCTAAAATTAAATTGCGGGTCTACAATGACGGTTTCTTTTACATCTATCCTCGGTTGAACTTTAGAAAATAAATTTCCAAATCGGCAACAAAAAACAGTTAGACGAATAACATTTTGAATTAAATCATAGATTGCATGTTAATCAAGGAAAATAATTACCTTACACAGGTCATTATTTTATGCCTTGGAGAATATACCATTGAAACATGGTATCGTCCGGGTTGATTCTGAAAAAGAATGACCTGACGTTCTGAAAGAAAATAACTCCATATAGGTATATAATTGTAATTGTACACATTTCAACCGATACGGAAGAAACTTTAAAACCTTCTTGTAGGTTGCACTTCTGTAAATATCGACAATGCATTTCCCCATAGGAACTCTTTTTCGGCTAAAACTATACCACTTTTAAAACAGTCTAAGAGTTTAAACTAACACTGAATGTATTAACTACATCTACTCTGACTGTATGATTATCACAGATGCCAATGTAAACAATATTTATATTTACTGGTAACATTTCCAAGTTAAGTCTCCATGAGATGAAACATAGAGTTCTTCACCTGGAACCAGTACGTAAACAAAATTAATTATCTATATTCTATATCTCCCCAAAACAGGTGTGGTTTGAGAAACAGCTGTACTTACAGAGTGCAACCTGTAGTATGTTTACTTTTGTATCCCTGTCATTGTATACTATAGTGTCTAACAAGATTGTTTGAGGTAGACGAAATTTACCTTAAAACGATCGTATTGACTTTTTTGCTCCAAAAATAGGAATTTCGGACATATTTTGACTTTATTTAATGACTTTCTAAGTTTGGGACTGATTGTAATTAGTTTTGTTCCTTTAAGACTGAAACATATTGTTTTTTTTTGTAAGATAAATAATAATTTTACCTGGCGTAGCCGTGTGTAAAATGTTTTTCGGCATTTCTCTACGAAAAATGACTTGTTGATTGGAATAAAACGTCTTATTTGTAAGCTTTTTACTGTTTTTCTCCGAAATTAACTACAAAAGAATAATCTATCTACTGTGTATTTGGGAAATTTTGTGAAAATGGGAAAATTGACAATTCTTACCTTTCATGCCTATACTTTCATTGATAAAACATAACATGGACTCATCCAGTGTCCACTTTGAAGGTCATCTTAGTTACTGTCACATTCATGCACGTTCTGATTTAATCAATAGTCATATATTTATAATTTCATTCGTTTAAACGGGCAGTGCATTAGAGTGAAATTAATTTCTCCTGGGTGTTTCATCATATGTAGCATAGAGGGCGTAATGTTTTCCCGCTTAAAAATTATTTTCGCTGTATTTTATTGCCTATGTTATCATTCAGCACGACATCGTCAATCTGAGCAGTCGAATTTTCTTGGTAAATTTTAATTCTGGTTAAAGTTTATTAAGCTTTTTATTTGGAGAGTTTTTTGTGTCGATACTGATGTTTGAGTTATATATTATATGTGTAGATATATATGTATGTATTGAGATTATTTATCATTAAATATAGAGCATCGGCGTTGTCGTGCGACTATCCACTTTACAAAGTCTTTGGTATTTATTATAGAATTTTATGGCTTTTATATGCAGAGTGTGTACATATATATACTTGGATGTTTGGTACAAGTATTGGTTATACTTGGATATTTGGTACAAGTATTGGATATTTGGTACAAGTATTGGTTATACTTGGATATTTGGTACAAGTATTGATTATACTTGGATATTTGGTACAAGTATTGATTATACTTGTTTATTTGGTGCAAGTATTGGTTTTATGTCTACATTGATGGGTGGTTTATACCAGGAGAAGAAAAGTATACACAATTTGAAGGTAAACTAATAATAACTTAACCCAATCAAATTGCGTAATATTCAATAACAGTGACCGGTCCACATTTTAATAAGTAATAGGGGTAAACTGGATAGGGAGAAAATGTAAGATATTCAGAATGAATTTTTTTGCAATTACGAATACAAATTTATCAACAAAAAGTTTTGCTATATTTTCGTAAACATGTTGTTCTGTATTTGTATAGTTTTTGGATCTTTCATATAAGTATTTAAGGCCATACAAAGTTTGGGCTTCAAAAGTCTACAAAATTATTGACTTTATACAGAAAATTTGTCCTTTTAAAACATAAAATGTTTTCAAAACAATACGTTACTACAAAGTAAAATTATTTCTCAAAACACTGCATTTCGATTGGTACAGAAGTATTGCCATGAAGTGCGTTGAAATGATTAGTGGTATAGCAAACATCGAGTTCCCTCAAAAAATCTTGTTAGGCACTATGACAAATATTTTTTAGGTGATGGATACTATATGTACACAATATCCGAAACAGGATCGAAGCCAAATGATGAAACTGATTTGCTTTCTGGGTTGATAGGACCAAATCCAAAGCAGTGTTTGACATTTTGGTATCACATGTATGGGGAACAGATCAACACATTGAAAGTATTTAAACTGAACGATAAGCGTACTATTGAACTGTGGAATGAATCTGCTAATCAAGGAAACACATGGTATTTTCAGTCGCTGTCATTAAATGATAAAGGGCCATATCGAATTAAGTTCAAAGCTATTCGTGGTAACGGAAATCGCCATTGACGATATCTCCATTACCAACAGAGATTGTAAAAAAGGTATGGTATTTTCTTATCTTGAAATTACATATTTTTTTTTAATAATCTTGGTTTATAATTTTAGACTTTTATGAATTTTATTCAAATGCTGAATATGCAACCTCAAAATTCCGCCAATATTTTCCCAATTAGAAATTCTTGCAAATTGATCACTTGTTCCTTGGATTAGCATGTTTTAATTTCGAACTAATTTTTAGCAAAATAAGCAGGATAAAATACCCAAACAATTAATCTGTACCTTATGATACTATTTTCAAGGAATATTGTGGACTATTTTTTAAGTCCACTTCTATTTTTTAGATAATGAGCATTTTTTTTCATTTTGGTTAATGACACTACGCGAGTTAACCATGTCTTAGTATTTCTTTAATCCTTCTCTGTGTTCAAAATAGTGGCCTATATAACAAACAATATATTTGTAGAACCCGAAGCTTACCCGTCAATGTACCGTTGCTTGTATGCAGCTTTGCGAAATTTAGGGAGATTAAGTAGCGCATCAAGATAGAGAAATTTGAGTTGTTTGAATATATTATTAAACCATTTGAGATATATAAATATATCGTTGGCATGCGTAGCTCTGTATAATTACACAACTGTCCGTTTTAAAAAGAATTCTCGAAATTTGCATCTCGTGCAGTAAAATAAGTACCGCTAATGTTATAACTTCCAATTTATCACATTGCATACAGTTTCTAGCCTTGATTGCAACTTTGAAAAAGAAACTTGCGATTGGAATGTAGATCAGGAATCTGAATATATGTGGACTGTAAATTCTGGCGGAGCTTATCATAATGATACTGGACCGGAGGTTGATCATACATACGGATTTTGTAAGTTATTTGATTCATTCTGTTTACTTATATTATAACTTAATTATGATAAATACATTATGCTTCCGGAACAGTTTATATGTATCTAAACGATAATTTTAAAATGTTTAAAAGCCTAAAATATATACCTATATAGTGGACATGCATTTTTAAACTTGGTATGTAAAGAGACATAATTGAAAAGTACGTCTACTTAGCGTAAACCTTTCCATTTTTTGTCAGTTTTGTTGTACGTTTTTAACTGTTTGGACCACTTTCTTGTCTTATCAATTAATTGTGTCTGTTTTGGTCGCTCACCTTATGGTGGTAGAAAAGGGGCAAAAGATATTAGAGGAACGCTAAATTTCATAAGGAAAAGAAATGTGTATACACCTGCACGATGAAGATTTAGCTAACAAACAATACTACAAGATAACCTTCGTTTTCTTCACGAATGACTATACCATATTAAGTATTAGTGATTACCCTTGTGCAGTGAGATCAACTCCTGATCCTTATATAGTCCTAAACATCAGAAAGTGTGCTTTAATAACAATACTGTTGTAAAAGTACTTTCACTTTCCCACTGTTGACGTCAACATTCGCCCAGTAATTGTTGATATGGTTTAAAAGAGTGAAGTTGTTGCACAACACGTTGAAGAATAAGAAGATTGATATTTAACTTGTTACGTATTTTATAAGAGGTAAACACCATCCATTTTATACACTATAGTATTTTACTGATCTCCGCATCAGGTTCTAAATATATACTTTGCCCTATTTATGGATCGTAGTTTCCCCTGTTAAATATAGCGCGATCGGCAATTCAAACACATTATCGTTGGTTATTCATTTTTTTTATTATTTATTCGCGCATTCCTGTGTGAATAAACAGTTTTGTATATTTGTAGGACTCTAAAGTGCGATGGTACTCCAAAGTGCGATGGTCACGCTAAAAGGCGATGGTTGTTTGTTCACTAAAGTACGATGGTGTATTACATTAAAGTACGATGGTGTATTACGCTAAAGTGCGATGGACCCAACAAAGTTTAGAATACCAATCACATAATTTCTACTAAAAAGTTAAGTTGAATGAATAAAAAATCTATATTTCCTGAAATGATTTTTAACAATTCGGACGTAAAAAATATTCGGATAATTGGTGTAGCTTGTCGTTCATACAGTCACTAATGTGAACACATCCCCTTACACCGGTCATTGAAAATATACGAACAAAATCGATAAATTGTCGGTTATGTAAAATTTATGTGTCTCCGAGCGTTCTCCATTTTGGTATCGAGTACAAGTTCTTGTTATAGTAGGCCTTACTTGTTATATTTCCTACAATGTACAAATAAAGCTTTAGCCGACAATTTGCAATGTACCCATGAAAACATCAATCATTTTACCGCCGTTACTCCTCAATAAAATTGGCAATATTTTAATGTGACCCGCAAAGTAAGCTGCAACATTTATAATGAATCATATGTATCCGTTTACGTATGTTGTATCTATAGTAAAATGGTTGACTGCAGGGCACAAGTACTTCTTCCAGCACCCGAAAAAAAAACATATTTGCTTCAGCAGACAAATTCCGATTTGGGTTAAGGTAGATGACAAGTATATATTTTTTGAGACAGAATTTTTTTATAATTTGCCAAAATGAAGATTTTACTATGCTCTTTTCAAAAATCTAATAAAAAGTATGGGTCACCTTGCTATTTTTGAAGCTATGAGTCGTTGAAAATTGCAAAAATTTGGTTAGTTTGTTCATGAAAATACACATTAGTGTGCATTAAAAAAATTCTATGAGACAGAAGTTTGAAATAAATTGTGAGAAGAAAGGTTTTATAATATGTTTTAAGAAAATAAAAAGAAAACATGGTGTCACCGATTTTGTTTTCTTGCTACAAGTAAAAATAAAAAAATTCCCTATTAGACCAGTATAAATTTTGTACTAAAAGAGTTATCTCCCCAGAAATGGCTCATTTGAAAAAAAATGATTTTAAAACCAAACAAATTGATTTTTGTTAAAATATTTTTGTATTGTACAATTATTTAACAAGTTTTCTTTAAATAGAAAAACATTCTAACCATTGAATTGCAAATCTGTCTCCAAATTTGCAGATTTAAGCATTTAACTAGACCGATTTTGTACTGTGATTGTACAATCCAAGATGGCGGTATACCATCAATCTACCTTAAAAAAAATTAAGTTTGGTTTAAAATAATTAAGTCATAAACATTTGGTTTACAAGATGTTGATTAAATATTCTTAGAATTTATCTAACGACATGCACATTTTTGGTTTGTATAAAAGACTGAAAACGTCATAATCTAACTGCGTTTTACGTCTATACTTTCGCGGACATCAGGACTTTAGCGTACGGAGGCATCGCACTTTAGCGAAGACCATTGCACTTTAGTGTGACCGTCGTACTTTAGCGTCCCCGTCGCACTTTAGAATCCTACATATTTATTGTTTATTATAATAAAGTATTGTAGTTTTACATATTGTTTGCATAAAAACGTAACTGCCGTATAAAGTTGTGGTAATTGTTTTACTTTAATGAGACAAATTATACTTGTTGTGAAGCATATACCTTACGAATACAAACTTAATTAAGATGAATGTCATTGTGTCTTATAATTAATATTAAACGCTCTGAACATTTATTTACCTAAGAGGATAACACATAGTTTCAAAAATACGTCTTTTCAACCGATTATCAATACTAAATGTACAATCCTTATTTTTTCCAACTTCGACGAATTACTTGAAATTATATCATAGTCATACTCAAGGACTAACACATGCTAACATTATTAAGTGAATAAACACAAACAATTTTGTTGTCAGTAAAGAAGAAATGCACTGTTCAGTTTTGGGATCAAATTGGTGTTGTGGACACAAAGAAATAAAATTGAATGCTTATCTCAACACCATTGTTTTTTTAAGAAAAATGTAGCCATCAATGCGGTATGTGTCTTTCTCACTAGGTAAGACCGTACGGTTGCCTATAACTACTTTAGTTGGTAGTTGTCTCATTGGCAATCATACGACATATCCTTACACAATTTTTATAAATGTAAATGTTTTTCATGTTGACCATACTAGTTATCGTTGTTATATCTTACAGATGATGGAAATTACATATACCTCAATGCTCCAAATATAGAGCCAGGGCAGAAATCAAATTTTACAAGTGTGACCGTGTCTTCGGAAGGTAATGCCTGCTTAACTTTCTGGTTTCATATGTATGGAAATGACAATGGAATGTTAAATGCTTACCTTGTATCAGAGAATGGGTCCCAAAAGCTGTGGTCAAGATCAGGAAATGAACCAGACTTTTGGCAGTTAGCATTTGTTGATATTTCAATGCTTGATCCCTACAAATTGACGTTAGAAGGGGTTCGAGGTTCAACGAATAGGGGTGTTATAGCGGTAGATGACATTTCACTGCTGACCGGGTCTTGTAATAAAAGAGGTAAATAAATCAACTTTAAATGTGTTAAGCTCATCTTGATAAATAAGCGTTTAAGCTGTTTTTCCTTTTTAAATACGTTTAAGATTAGGAATGTGAACTGCATGTGTTTATTGTTGCTTATATCATGAATATTGTAAATCAATTTCTTTCTTCGCATATAATAAAAGATACGTCATATATATTCTAGTGATAATACATTTTTGTGATAGGTAAATACATGTTTCCGTACCAATTGTTTTAAAACCTACATTGGTTGTGCCAGGGGTGTTCGTTTCTTCCATCGATAAATATGCCAGGTATGTTTGTCAAGCCAATATGTCTCAAACGTTAATGCAAATAAACCGTTGTATTTACCTATCAACAAATAGTTCCAGATTGTATTATATCGTATTTCAAAACATCTATTCCCGATTGCATACGATATGACATATTTGTAACGAAAACATTAGGTTTGTTTATGCAAAAATCACAGATTTGCTCTAGTCATATTTATGCAGGCGGAGGAATGTCTGGTTATCATTATTTCTTACATGTACATATATTACAAAGATTTCTATTGTGCAACACGTTATCACGTGACCTGGAATAATTCAGTTAATTTTCATTTAATTGCAAGAAGGACGAATAACCCTAAACATTTACACCAGCGGTGATTAACCCTATCATTCACCGGCAAATAACCTTAAGTTTTAAGTTTTTGTACCCATTAAAATGACGTCACAGACGGAAATAAATATTTGATTTGTTTGAACTTTTAAATGTTAGCCATTCGATAAGGGTCCTTCTCTTTTGAAATTTCCTCAGAGTTTAGTGTTTTTTGTGATTTTACTTTTTAAACAAATTTAACAATGATATTTTAGCTTTCATCTTGGACTGTAATTTTGAAGCAAAAAAATGTAATTGGTTGACAAGTTCTGAAACGTCATACATTTGGAAATCAACTCCACAAAATCAGCCCATTGAAGATCACACCATTGGAACAGGTATAGGTTAACTTTATCATTAATTTAACACGACTTTTTCATGTTTTGTGTTGTTAGCTTATTATTATTTCTGTGAAATCTAAAGTTAAGTGACGACTACCAATACAAACTTACCACCAAGAAATAGCCGTCTTGAAAGTGGCGTAAATTAGCCATCAATTAATCTATAAAATATTCATAGTTTTGTCCAGTGTCGAAGACATCATTTGTCCTTTTCAATGTCTTCTCATATTAACCGTCATATTGTTAATATGTCATGAAAATCTGTTCCATATTTTCCCTGTGTAATATGTCTTATGCAACTTTCCCTTCTCTCAAAAATAAATGTCGCTTTGTTCAGCTTTATATAGGCAGAAATCGAGTATAAAAAGCCAGATGCTGTTGTCAACAAATTAATATTTTTATTTTTATCTTTTTTTCATTTTTTCGTTCCAAAATATGATGGTCATTACATTTACCTTGAAATTAGAGAGGCAGTAAATTCTGGTTTGAAGTCTAAATTCATAAGTACCATTATCAATCCTGATGGTGATATTTGTTTAACTTTCTGGTATTATATGCAAAGACAAAACCCAGATACATTAAGAGTGTACATAGAGTCAGGAAACATCACTCAGCTGCGTTGGACACAGAACGGAAGTTTCTTAGACAAGTGGAACTTTGCTAGTTTAACAATTTCTAAAGCAGAACCGTACATGATCATAATTGAGGGTGTTCGAGGAACTGGTTATTGGAGTTTTGTCGCATTAGATGATATTTCACTACTTGATCGTTCGTGTTCAGGTAATAAGAAAGACAATCATTAGGATATGTAAGGTTCGACATGTTGTTTAAATCTCATTTATTAAATGAAGACAGGTACTATCTGACAAAAGTGCATAGGTTATTTAAAAAAAATAGATGATCAAAACCGATTTTTCATTATCATAGAAAAAATGCAAGCATAAGTATTGCAGGCTTCTTTTAGTTATTTCATAAGGTTGTAAAACCGTTGACCGTGCATCACTCTTTAGAATGAAAAGCTTTCGCGCTTCATACACAATGTTCTTCGGTCAACGCTTTTACACCTTAATGATTTTACAAAAACAAGCATGCTTTAAATAGAAATTGTTAAGTAAGAAAATTTTCAAATTATATGTTCGTATGGTGTTGATTATACGTCGGCTTCTTATAAAAAGGGTGTATTTTGTTATTCACATCCAGGTGTGTGTCATCTGTGCTACCACAAAGAAAATGGCATTTTATCTGCCATTATAACAAAATTTTAACTGCCGTGAAGGTCATCTTCAATGTAAATAAATAAAACTTGTTATATTAACGTTGTAATCACATAAAATGTACAGAAGTACTTTTTATTTTAGTTCCTTAATTCATGAACTAGAAACTGAAGTCAAAATTATAGTTCGAAATCAAATGTTCGTCAGCTCTCTTTAGATATTTAAAGGTATATTTGTGACATTTGGTAGCCAAATAATTGAACTGTATAAAGTCAACCGGCAGTGACTTTTTGAAAAGTATTTAGTAAAGCACGAAATTTTGTGATAAAGGTCCGTATAATCATTTTTTTTTTAATTTGATAACACTATCAATTTAGTCCGTCTCCGTAAGGATCCTTATTTCTTTAGAGGAACTTAAGTCCTAACACATTAAACATTCTTCACAAATCTTAGATTTGAATCGTTATCATGTGGGAAAAGCAAGCAGATAAATTCTATCAGAATAAGTAAATCTTACTTCATTTAAATGATTCGCGTTCTTTTTCCATTCATGCATTCATCTACCCATTCATCCATCGTAGCTATAGAGAAGCAAATTTAGACAACTTAACGATTTGGCAACTTGAAGGGAATTACTTATGTGACGTTTCGTTTGAAAACAGAAATGAACTTTGGAAAATCGGAAGTTGTTAGAAATTGTTTCAAACAAGAGTATTTTGAAAACAGACATTTTAATCATTAGGATGTCAGTAATATTTTATGACGTGAGTTTCCAATTAGCAACTAATAAAATCCTTTATTTCATAAAAAAAGTACAAGAAAATATACAGTTTAGAAGTTAGAGCAAAATAAGTTAAATTCTCACGTTAAAAATGATTAATATTAATAATACTATTAGTAGAAGTAGAAGTATTATTAATACTATTATTATTAGTAGTATTATTACTACTTGTATTACCATTCATTATCATATTGAATGCAAGGTCATTTATTTAATTGTGAGGTTTGGTATTTGTAGATTTGATTATTGCGTCACAGAAATGTCACAACATTGATGAATCTATATTAACTTAATGACACGTCTTTAGTATTTGATCCAGAAGTTGACAACTGTTCAACTGTATACCAAGATGTCCAAACATCAGTTACAACTGCATGTAACGATTTGAACAAATCAGACATTTGTACCTTCGATCTTTTTGAAGTAGTTACGAAACAAAAGAGATGTTTTCAGTCAAACTGGCTTTCGGTAGAGTACAGATGTGAAGGTAATATTACAGAGGCGGTAGCATTATACGTGTTTTGATATGTTTGAGGAGTATATAATCAAAGTAACAGAAGTAAAAATTATTATGTTGTACACTATGTTATCAAAATCAATGAACACTTATTGTTAATTTTAAATGTCCTGTACCAAGTCAATAATTACATTTTTATTTTTGTAAAAAGTTTGTTTATAATATTGATCATATCAATATGGCAATTATTATCTTATATTTCGTGTCCATTGTTTCGTTGTTTTACTCTTATACATGTAGTTGATATTTTCATCTCGATTTTAGTAGTTTGTAAACCGACTTGTGTTTTTTGTTCTATCGATTTATCACTTAGGAACAATGGTATACTACTGTCGCCTTTACGTTCAAAAGGTGTGTCTGTGTATATTGTCATCAGAAATGTTTAAAAATCACGTATGTATACGAAAATGTCGGATAGTTATATATTGAGGGTCAACTCTGTTTCAACAGTTGTTGTTTATTTGTTTGATGTGGTTTATCCTCCGATTTTGCCATCTGATTAAGGACTTACCGTTAACAGGATAACAACAGATTACATCTGTATGTGTATCATCAATTTAAAGATGTCCGTGTAGATTTCAACTGACCTTATCTTAATCAGCCTGGCTTAGCCTGGTTTAATTTATTGGTCAATGTCAGTGTTTTGTGACAATACTGTGTCTACTAACCAGATGATACTAAAGAAACATTTGACATATATTAGTTAGTTATTCCGTAGTGTAGAGAAGTGTTTTATATATCTACTGTCTCGCAGTACTACCTGACGTTGTCCTCATTTTGATGGTTGATTAAAGAACGTCATGGCTCTTGATTAAACATCTTGACTCTGGTACCTGTGTATTTATAACCAGTTCGACTGTCTTCCGCTCTTTGGTCTAGTTGTTGTCGCTTTGATTCCTTTCTCAATTTAAGTAGTTGATCAACTTCATACTAATTTCTTGATTATACATTTTTTAATGTTCTATAAAGTACGGCAGCTGTGTTCTTCTCGACCTTTTAAAATAAATCAACGAACATCTGTTAGTTTCCTTAGTATGTCCTCTTCACAGACACTCGTTAAAGTAATGCAAATTTATTTAGATGATGACATGATGGAAAGGTATACTAGTACATGGTCGTCTCACGGTGTACTTATTCCGATCGTTGTTGTATACAGTCGATGTATGTAGTACGAGTAATAAACCTATGGTATCAACGATTTTTAACGTTTACCTAAATACTAATCAGTAGGAAAGCGAGTCGCTTGTGCGTGTGCAATTATGTTTTCATTTATTTCTTTGTTGTTATGAAGAGTTGTTCAGTCTCTGGTTTTCTGTATTGTTGTATGGATGATGCTGGGTTTTGTTCATAACAATATTGTTGTCGTTTTTTCTAGACTGTTGTCTGCTCTATGGTCGGGTTGTTGTTGCTTTCACACATTCCCCATTTCCTTTCTCAATTTTACATAGATATGGGAAGATGTGGTTTGATTGCAAATGAGACAACTCTCGATTCAAAAAAACAATCTATAAAAGTAAACCATTATTTGTCAACGTACGGCCTTCAACACGGAGCCTTGGCTCACACCGAACAACAAGCTATAAGGGGGTCCAAAATTACTAGTGTAAAACCATTCAAACGGGAAAACCAACGGTCTAATTTATATAAAAAAACCAGAAACACCAAACACGTATAAATTACATAACCAAACGACAACTACTGTACATAACATGTATGAATGTCTTTTTGGTGTCTTCTGTCTCCCTCTCTTGTACGGAAATCATTATAAACTTTAAATATTTTGCTTTCCAGCTGCGGTACCTTCTACAGTGACGACAGTTGATACGCTCATTGAAAGTTCAAGTGAAGGTAGGTATCAACGTATAACACAGAGAATCATAATAAAATTATAGCTTTTAGTCTATTTATTGTACCCTTGGTAATCTTTTTATTCGTTTCTCAAATCAACTAAATTGTCATGCTATTCTATTCTTCAAACAAATCCTTCCCAAGCACCCAGTGTGATATAAATTGTAGTTGCATACTATCAAGTTTCTGCTAATAGGAAAAACTCTATTGATAACATATAACATATAGTATAATGAAAGATATTATAAATACCACGAAATAAATGTGAACGCCAGATACGTGTATTGTCTTCCAAATAATCATCAGTACCGTTCAAATAGGAAAAGGGGGAAAATACAAAATAAAGTACGGAGTGAAATAGCATTCAGAGCCAAAATTCTGAAAGGTTTTTAAAAAAATGATTTCAGGTGATCTGTAGCTCGGGTAAAAAATCTGTTCGCGGTGAGTGGGTGGAAAAAGGGGGAAGTGGTTGACAGTTGATTTATGATAATGAACAATCTATGGTATTTCAAGTCAACACCGAAGTGCTGACTATAGACTTAAAAAATGCATACCGCTGATATGTCTTTGAAAAACTGTACACTTTTATGTCAAATATTATACTTTTCTTTTAATTTCGGCTTTGTGACATGTACTACGACAACTATGATATTGTTATAGTCTTATAAAAAAAGAAAGTAAATCATAATGCAACTGACGCTTATATAACATATTATTTGTATCCCACAATAGCATCTATCATCCAAAATTCTAATTGTTCCAAAGCGTCTGGCATTTTGCATTGTCTTAACAATCAACAAACAAACCAAATCAGGAAAAGTTTATAATTTTAACTTTAAGTACGATACAGATTCGTTTGATCATATCTTTCTTTGTCATACTAAAACGTTACAATAAGTGAGATATTCATTTGGTATTTTTATTTTCAAAATTTGAGTGTTTGATCCAAAATTTTTGTCTAACTAAATATAGTAGATTAAAAGTTGTAACCTGATTAGTAAAATATCAAACATTTTTATAACAATAATGTACGTAGTAAAGTTATAAGCCAAACAGAACCAAATATGACATTTTTATTTGAAAAGTAAATGTTAGATACCAGCGAGTTTCAGCTACCTTGAAGTTTTCATCGATGACTGCATATGTTGTTTTCATTAACTGTCCTTTACTAAAACAATAAAAAACAAAGGGAAGATTTCAATTCCACCGTTATTAATATTTTTGTGAGCAGCAACCCTCTTTCGAGGAAATAATGATATGAAATGCATGCCCGGGAATATCTATCACTGTTGGGATGTTACGACATAGACATGGAAAGTTCGTAAAGGGGTCGATTACATTCTTTTATATGAAATACATCCTAGTAATTGCCTTCATATATTTTGAAAGCATAACATGATTTGATATGGGAAAAATACGTACCGAGAAAAGGAATGTATCTATTTTTTTAATAATGATTTACCTCTATATTTCGGTTCCTAAAACATTAAGGACGCTAAGTAAAAAGACGGGATAAAGAAAACGGAAAATGTAGCGATAACTCACCGAATGACAAATATGAAACAAACCAGGACCACAACAAAACATCCTCTTCCTAACGAAAATTTCTCAACAGGAGGAGAACATCAAGTGGCTCATTAACAAATGTATACATTCAGTAAAATGGACGTCAAACTTAACTATGGACTAATAAATGAACAAAAATTTAAGCAAACACATAGGACTAAAATATTCTCAATTTTAGAAGATCATGACTTTAAAATGCGACGGGGTCAACATATTTTTATGAGTACTGAACCTTCCTTCTTAGATGCATTGAATACAACATTTTATTTCTTTATATTTTGAACTATTGTATTAGACCATGTAATACAGATTTCTAGATTATACGAATTCAACGAAGTTTTGTCTGACCTATTTTTCTTACAAATCAAAACAAAATATTTAAACACTTACGTAACTAATGGACACAACATTTTTAAAGATACCGGTCATTGTGATGTTGATTATACACGGATGTAAATCATCAAAGTAGGAAGAAAAGTAACGTCTTACTATACAGATACTGCCCGACACATATTAATCGACAAATTAAAACTAAAGCTAGTATATGTATGAGTTTGTCTGTCCCTTTGGTAACTTTCGTCTCTCTTTTGAATGAAAGAGGGACGAAATATAGCAGAGGGATAAACAAACTCATAAATCGAAAATAAACTGACAACGCCAGACTACAAGCGGACTAACAATTAAACTAACAATTAAACACATGAAACAACATCGAAAACTAAAGAATAAACAACACGAACCCCACAACTTTAGTGAACAGCAATACACAAAAGTCGTCCGGAAGAGGCTGGGTTTTCAAACGATATATGTATAGTATAGAGATACAACATAGCTATATATACTAAGCAACTTGTCTTTTCTGTCTAAATTAATTGAAAAATGTGCGCTATATAGCCTGAATGAACACGTGAAAGATCATGATCTCCTTCCTACAAACCAATCTGCGTATCGTCAATTCCATTCGTGCGAATCGGCCCTTCTACGACTCGTTAATGACATACTCGATGGGATGGAGCATCAAGAAGTCCCCGATATGATCGCCGTTGATTTAAGTGCAGCATTCGATACTGTAGATCATAGTATTTTGATAAATGTACTCGAATATCAGTACGGTGTAAATGGAACCGCACTTAAATGGATCGATTCCTATTTGAGACCTCGAAGCTGTCGTGTAAATGTCAGCTCTACAACATCATCAGAGCGACAACTTGAGTGTAGCGTACCACAGGGAAGTTGCTTAGGTCCCTGGCTTTATTTAGTCTACGCCGGAACCCTATTCGACATTATTCCACCATCTATTACTGTGTACGGATTTGCCGACGACCATACTGCTAATAAACGTTTCGTGCCAACATTAACGAATGAGATGGATGCAATTCGTGACTTACAGGACTGCGCTGTTCTTATAAACACCTGGATGAACAATACCAAACTAAAAATGAACAATGCGAAAACAGAGTTTATTCTCTTTGGCAGTCGACAACAACTCTCTAAATGTCAGACAAAAGAAATAATCATTTGTGGAGATGTTATAAAATCAAAAACATGTATACGGTACTTAGGAGCTTTTCTGGATGAGACTCTAAACTTCAAAGACCATATTACTAAAAAATGTAAGACAGCAATCATGAACTACTACAAAATAAAGTGCATAAGATCCTATCTATCGAAAGAAGCAACTGAAACTTTGGTCTTATCTTTGGTTATTTCACATTTAGATTATTGCAATGTTATACTTTTTGGAGTTTCACAAACTGATTTATATAAATTGCAACGTATACAGAATATGTGTGCCAAACTTGTGTTAAACCGTTCTTAGTATGACAGTGCCAAGCAGGCATTGTTTGACTTACACTGGCTTCCGATCAAAGCCAGAATTACATTTAAAATCTTAACATATATGTACAACTGTCATGTAGGTAATGCACCGTCATATTTGATCAATTTGTTAAATCCTCAAGTGTCGAAACGTTCATTAAGGTCGTCAGAGTCATCTATTGGTTGTTATGCAGTCCAATATAACAAAAAGAAAACTTTTTTCAGATAGAAGCTTTAGTACTATTGGGACAAAATTGTGGAATGAACTAGGTACAAATGTAAGAAACTCTGAATCTTTGGATATTTTTAAATGTCGGTTGAAAACATTGTATTTCCAAACTTTTCTGACTTTTTTCTTGTGTATCACAGTATAAATTTTCAATTTTTGGTATTGTACATACATATTGTATTTTTGTTTAGTATTTTTGTATTTTATATGTCATTTATGTACAACGCCATTGAATACATATTGTATATGTAGAAATAGGCGTTTAATTAAGTTTTCATGTTTCATGTTTCATATATGTCGGGCAGTATCTGTATAGTAAGACGTTACTTTTCTTCCTACTTTGATAATTTACACCCGTGTATAATCAACATCACAATGACCCCCATGAACACGAACCCCACCAAAACTAATGATGATCTCAGGTACTCCTAAAGTCGTGTTGCTTATGTTATAACAAATCCGGTAAATAGTCTAATTCGGTAGGTCACATTCATAAAAGGGAAGGGGATTGTAACTACGACGTATTGAACATATCCGATATCATTTGTGAAACGTTTATTTCATAACGGTCAACCAAATCGTGATGGCGTTCGTAAAATTTACGAAGAGATGATTTAAACTTCACCAGTTGGAACTCTTGGTTTGATAGCTTTCTGACAAGAAAATCATGATAGGAAATGCAAGCACGGGAATATCGTATCATATTGAGGGATATATTCCCCGTATGCAGGTGCTGCTGGAATGTTGCTACTTAAAAATGGAAAGTTCACAATTGGAAAGGTGAAATCATCTCAATTGTCATAAAGTGTTGTTTTAACCGACCCTCATTGTCAATATCTAGATGTAAGTCAAGATATGAGGCCAACTTAACTGTATCTGTTGTATCCTTTATCTCTAGTTCGATGGGTCAAAAGTTGAACTATTAAGTGATAAAACGTCATCAATATAAAGGAACTCAGAGTTAAAGGATATTGTTAACTTCCTATCTTTCTTTCTAAGAAGTCTCGGAATATAAAAAATAGTAATAACACAAAAATACTGAACTCAAAAAGGAAAATCCAAAAACAAAAGGCAAAATCAGAAGTCCAAACACATTAAAGGAATGGATAACAACTGTTATATTCCTGACTTGGTATAGGCATTTTCTAACGTAGAAAAAGGTGGATTGAACCTGGTTTTAAGCTAGCTAAACCTCTCATTTGTATGACAGTCGCGTCAAATTCCATCACATTGTCAACGATGTATGACCAAAAAAAAACATACTCAAAGAGTAAATGTCAAAAATAGGGGTACAGCAGTCAATATTCATATGAAGTCAGCCTCATAATGATAAAAAAAAAACAAGTCGACAAGAAGAAGGGCACAACTGGATACCATTATAATGCCGACAGTCTGTTGCAAAACACGTCCACCGAACGTAACAAATATGTTGTCAATCAAAAAATTGTATAAATCTGAGTGACCTCAGAATGTGTATTGCAGTTGCGTTCAAATGACGTATTGTTTGACCTTATGCGAACTAACGATTACTTTTATACGTATACGTTCAGATTGGTTTCAAACATTTGGTTAGAGCAATAAGAATCAAACCAATTTTCTGATAACAGACAAACATGAACAGCAGTGTTTTATACGACGACAGTCGTTGACTTCAAAAATTGAATGGGAACGTGTGTAATAAAGTCAACCATGTCAGTTTCTGCATGCATTTAAAGTGAATGTAAAGTTCGTTTCAAAATTTTTAATCGTAATAACAACTGTAACACTTCTGTTTCAAATTGGACAACATTTTTTTTTACTGGTTAAACTAATTGTTATGTTAACAAAGATAATGAATCACCTAGAACAATGTATTATTGTTGACCATTTGACCAAATATTTTGACCACGAGCATCACTGAAGAGACATGTTTTGTCGAAATGCGCATCTTGTGCAACAACATTGGTACCGTTGATTTTATTACTACCACTGGGTCGATGCCTCTGCTGATGGACTATTAGTCCCCGAGGGTATCACCAGCCCAGTAGCCAGTACTTCGGTACTGGCATGAAAATACGGATTTTTTGTGTTATAAAAATTTGCTGTTACAAAGTATTAAAAATTATTATAAATTAAGGAATGTATCTCCCTCATGCAAAGCTCTGATTCCTTTTAAGAATTTGGCTATACTTTTTGGACCTTTTGGATTATAGCTCTTCATCTTTTATATAAGCTTTGGACTTCAAATATTTTGACCACGAGCATCACTGAAGAGACATGTTTTGTCGAAATGCGCATCTGGTGAAACAAAATTGGTACCGTTGATTTTATTGAGATTCTTTTTTACGAACCCGTCTTTAAATGAGTGTTTGATTTTAATATAACTTCAATGGCCTTATGGATTTTCAAATCGAAACTAAATTCCAAAAATGAGGCTTTGTGTCTTTCAAAGCACACACAATACACACAATTAATTGCTGAATAAAGACAATAACTAAAACTCGTATTGCAACTCATACGAATATAGCTGATATTCAAAGAAACTAAGCAATTATGGTTTATAAATCACATCAATGTATGTACTTTTGAAGATTGGAATGTATAGTCTGTTTTTTTTCGAATGTCACGGATAGTCTTTTGGCGACACGACTCTCACAAGGTGAAGTCTTGCAAGATTCTTTTTATCAAACTAATACTGTAGGTTAACATCAGCAGTTACAAGACTGACTCTTTTTTTAAGAGGTATGGCCCTTCTAAACAGCATTTTGTTTATGAAAAATGACCTTGTAAGCCCACTTAAATGTACAATTCTTGCAAAAGTTTTAAACTCTTATAATTTAGGCTTATATGAGCAAGAACTCTGACAAAATCTATAATGGTGAGCGATCGGTTCCTTTTAAGAGTTATGTCCCTTCGAATCCAAAATGAGTCCTTCGGAATATTTCTTTTATAATATTTGCTTCTAAGATACTAGATATGAGAAGATGACGTATGAGTGCAAACGAGACAATATCCAACCAAGTCACAATGTGTACAAAGTAAATTTCGTAGGTCAAAGTGTGGCCTTCAACAGGAGCATTGTCTCATACCAAACAGCCAGCTTAAAAGGACTTCAAAATCTATAGCAAAAAAAAGTGTGTAACATTTCAAAAGAAAAACAACTGAACAACAGGTTCTAAGCTTCCAACAGGTGCAAACAAATGCTGCCGGGTAAAAATCAAGAACATTATACAATGATGACTGCATCTCTATTTTGACACTTTTACATTTCCTATCTGTTTGTTTTGTTTACCTATCGGTATCACTATAATGGAATTGGATGCGACTGTCATGTAGCTAGGTAAAAAAAACGGTTTTATCCACCATATTCTACATAAGAAAATGCCTTTCCCAAATCAGGAATATGGCATTTGTTATCCATTCGTTTGATGTGTTTGAGCTTTTGATTTATCATTTAGTGACACCTAAAATGAAATGCTAAACATATGTTATATCTTTTATAGGCGATGGTACTACAGTAACCACGATTTCTTCAGTTGTAATCAACGCAAGAAGAGATAATAGTTCAGGTAGGGCAGAAAAAAAAGAAAAAGAAAAAAAGAATATAACACTTGACATGCTTAAGAAGCATTTTTGTTAGACGAACTGCATGGCTACTGTTCTGGCTCTTATATATTTTCTGTAAAAAAAGTGGAAATACAAAAAGATGTGCTTTAATGCTAAAAAAATGTTTTTCATGCAATTTGTAAAAATTTAGCTATCGGTACATTTATAGACAAGACGTAATAATTTTACTATAAACTTATCGACCACCTACGGACCAATTCTCGTAACAGAATTAACCAATCTATTACACTAGTTTACCCGTAGTACGATTGTGTGGTATGATTTTTAAATGATAAATTTTGTACCTACCTGTGTTTTACACTTTCGGTTCTTTTAACTGTATGTATATAATGAACAAATATTTGTATGTTTTCAGAAACACGCTCTAATTATTTACCTACATGTAGGAATTTATACTAAAAGTGTGCCATATATCATTTAATGAGCAAATGTTGCATTTATCTAAATTTCAATGTCCAAATAAATGAAAAAAGAATGACATCTGATATAGATTTAGGCATTTAAATACTTCAGAGCAGAGAATCGTTAGGTTTTAGGTGATTTTTTGGTATTATTTTTTATAAGAATGTCTAATCAGGAAAAAGGCGAACAATAAATATCACGGTAATGAAATCATTCCAGATTTCCTTCCGATTGTATAACCATCAATTATTGTGTCTGCTTATGCGTTATTTTTCAGATGACACAACAGTGTACGCTGTGGTCGTATCTACATTGGTGATCATAATAGTTGTAGCTTTAGTGTTTACCGCAATAGTTTTCCATTTTAAAAAGAGAACCAATTCTTCAAAACTATGTAATGTTCGTCCAATTACCACAGTTACAGAGACGATCGATTCTTCTGGATATAACATTATAAACTACAATAACATGACAGGTATTAGTATTCCTGAGAAAGATAAGAATAATCATGCAATTAATTCAACAAATCGTCAACAAGAAAATATCAAAACTGCCGTCGAACAAGAAGATACCATTGGTAACAAATACGAATCATTATCAACCAATCGAAACTCAATTGAACATAACTATGAATCAGACTCAATTCATACCAATAAATATGAATCGTTAGCTAAACAATGGGAATCTGATAAACATGCATATGAATCTACAGAACAAGCATTACCACAACATATAAAAGATTCAATTGAACAAGAAGATAATATTTGCAACAAATACGAATCATTATCAATGAATCGAAACTCTGTTGAACACGATAATTATGAATCAAACTCAATCAACAGCAATCAATATCAGACATTAACAAAACAACGGGGATTCAAAAAACATGTCTATGAATCTACAGAACAAACATTACCACAAGAAATCAAAACTTCAATCGAACAGCAAGATAGCATTTGCAACAAATACGAATCATTATCAACCAATCGAAACTCAGTTGAACATATCTATGAATCAGATTCAATCCATACCAATCAATATGAATCATTAACTAATCAACGAGAATTGGATAAACATGCCTATGAATCTACACAATATACATCACCACTAGACGTTAAAACAAAATTCACTTCAACTGAGGACGAAGATAGTATTTGCAACCAATACGAAAAGTTATCAACCAATTGAAACTCAGTAAACATGTATATATGAATCAATCTTAATCCACAATAATCAATGTGAATAATTAACAAATCAAAAGGACTTAGATGAATATACCTATGAATCTGTATAACATATGATACCGGTATCGATGGAACAGCAGCTATCGCAATATCAATCTCTTACTATCCCTCCAGAAGATGAAAGACATGTGTGTACATCAACAGGGTCCCGACAGTAACGTGTTTCATGCTAAATACAGAATCAATTTTTGAAAATTATATATTTTGTATTTTGTATATATTTTTTGTGTTTTCATACACTCTTCATATATGTATTTATCACTGTGTACAGTCATGTATATTCGGTATTACTTTGCATGTAGAAACATAATTCAATATAAATTATGTATCGATCACTTTTTTTGTACCATATATGTATATAGATAAACAAAACCAACGACCACATCAATCTAAAACATATCGACAGTCAGGAGTCTAATGTATGACTGAGTTTTACCCATAAAATAAAACTTTTATGAAATCAAAAATGTAATTTAATTATTTTTTTTTAAAGCGGAACACGTTCGGGTGTAATGCATAGGTAACTTTTTCCTTCTAATTATTACCAATCTAAAAAGTATTGTCGCGATAAGAATAAAACATAACGGGTTAGTATAAAGAGTAGATGCCTATTATGATAGTGCATGAACTTATATAAAATGAAATGAACGAAAAAACGAACTCAGTGGAAAATTATAAACGGAAAGTTCGAACACACCAAACGAATATATACAACTGTAATATTCCATACTTGGTAGAGGCATTTTTCTTATGTAGAAAATGGTTGATTAAACCTGGGTTTATAGCCAGCTTAACCTTTCACTTGAATGACAGTCAGTTAAAATTCCATCATAAATACAACCGTTGTGCAAATAAAACAAACATACACAAAAGCAAAAATGTGCAGCAACTATTATATATCATTCCGTCTGTCAGAAATGTGTTTAAAAATTAAAAAAATACATTTTATAAGTTGCACAGGATAATATGTTGTCAATAGTTGTCTTCTAAAAATGAGAAGTTTTCTAAAACGTGTAGTTCCTTGAAATGCTATATTCAATCATTCAGTGATTTTTTTGTTTTTACAAACAAGAGAACATTGGAATAGTTATTTTATACTGTGTCGAAATAACTCTATAATTAAGTTGTTTAACTCAAATTTAGTGTTGTGAACTTGCATTTCCTATATTGTGTATACGGAGTTATATCCCCTTGATATCCATTTTCAATGTCTTAACGTAGGAGAAGCCATTAAAACGTTTGCCTTCAAAGTGGAACTCAACAATTCGACTCCATTCGATTACGTTTAATGAATGTCTAGTGTCACTTTCACTGAAGATTTGTTGATATAAAAAAAATCTGGTATGATTGCCAATTAAACAACTCTCTAAACTATAGGTCACTGTACCGCCATCTAGAACGAGCAAAGACCATACCGCATTGTCAGTAATGTAAAGTCCCCAAAAAAATAGAAATGTAAACCAATTTAAACGAAATACCAAACGACCTAAATAATGTTTAAATTATTTTAAAAAAAAACATATATAGGTAACAAAGCAACAAACGACAACTACTACGTTACAGGCTACTGACTTTTAACAAGCAGACACAGACAGTAATATAGCGTCTAGCCCAATATACGAAAAAAATGTTGATATTTTTAGACAGGTCCATGGACTATGAAATGTTTCTTTTATGACTATTTGTTAATTTAATATAACGTAAGTTAAAGGTTGTTATCGATTAGAATAAGATCTGTGAACATGAATTATTGCACTAAAAGTACTACATTGCTTAGTAATTATCAAGAATTTAAAAAAAATATAAACTGTACAGAATCTGCTTATAATCAATTCGCAAATTTCTCAGTGGGCTTTTCTGTAATTAAACGATTTGTCAACAAGTTTTGCTATTATTCTGAAAGTATGACAGTTGGAGAGAAACAGCAAATAAATTTATGAAAGAGACCAGAAATAATGTCAATCAAATGTGATGAAATAAATTATGAATTGACTCTTTTCAAGTGTGTTTACTAAACTAACAATACGCATGATGTCCTTTCAATAAATAATTCAAAGTCAACTGATTCTGTTGGCACATCTTTTCTCGAAAATAACAAAAATCCTATATCATTTACAGCTAATTTATTTCATATAACGACTTACATTTGAAAATGCCTGTACCAAGTTAGGAACATGACAGTTTTTGTCCATTCGTTTGATGTGTTTTAGCCTTTGGTTTTGACATTTGATTAGGGACTTTCCGTTTTGAATTTTCCTCCGAGTTCAGTACTTTTGTGATTTTACTTTTTACCTTAGACATTGACAATGAATATCAGTTGAAATTAAAATTTTACGACAGAAAAGATGATTTACATTTAGCAACATTAAAGAAACACCTTAATATAAAGTACGCATATCTCGATCGAAACGCGTAGGCTTCATTTTCATCCGACAAAAACATGACTGCCTAAACGACATATTTGACAGTTATTAAATATATGTTCAGTTCCATCCTTCTTTCCTCCGAATGTGACCTACTCCGGGAGATGTATCTGCGTGTTTTGAGCTTACATGAGCAACATAACGGATTCGACAAGTTTAGCACATGAAATTACTACCGGTTGTTGATGAGATTTATATTGCTCAGTGTCTAGTAAGGTGTTTTGTCTACTGTTGTTTGTCAGGTGATGTAGTTTGCAATAGCGGTGTCAGCTTTTTTGTTTTGTTTTTTTAATAGTTTGAATGTCCTTAAAGTATCTGTTATCTCTATTGTACATTTCTCTGTGCTTATTTAGATATACTATTAAAACTATGATATACTGAGAGACATCATATATTGATCACTAAGACAACATCTACAAATAATTCAGAACTATTTTTTTTTACTCTTTTTAGAATCATTTTAATCCAGCGTGGACAAGATAATTTTTTGACTGGGTCAGAGTAGGTAAAAGTTAGTCTGTAACCATGGTAACGCATGCTTATCATCTCGTACGTGTTAAAACATTTACACTGTGTGGGTATCTAGAAATTACAAATGTCTAAATCAAATAATAAGAACATCTAGCAGAGGACTAAACCTAGGCCTTTTGTGTTGAATTAAATGTGAAAACTTACAAAATCGCTGTACTTTACTCTTTCATTCTATTTGAATCCCTACTTGAAAGCCTCTGACAGACTGAGTCACTGTCATTGATAGCCGATGACAAACACGTTAAAGGTAAATGATTCAGTAGTATTGCCAACATAAATAGTGTTGTTGTCCACGCTGTTATGAAAATAAACTCATCATAGATACCAGGACTAATTTTATATATACGCCAGACGCGCGTTTCATCTACATAATGCTATCAGCTAATGCATTACAACAACGATCAGTACCAAGTTCACACAGTAAAAACCTACATGAAATTCGGAAATTGACTCTTTATAACAATTATTATCATTAAAAATGAATATTCATTATAATGAAGAAAAATGTTATAAAATGTCCTGTATGAAAATTGTGAAATTGAATTATACAAATTTTACACTACAAAGAAACAATATCGTATAGAATATTTTCAAAAGAAAATGTAGCATGAATCTGTGTTTCAAAGGAAGAACTACTTACCTTGACTAGAGTTTTATTTTGACAATTACTACAATGAAAATTTCACAAAACATTTCATTTCATATCAGATTAAAAAAGATAATAATACTGAAATAAACATCAAGGGATGTATACCAATCAAAATTGTTACATTTTTTCGTCTGTACAAGCTTTTATAATTATGTCACTTCAAACTGCTTTATAACACACGATATATATATATTTATAAAACAAAATTAGACTTCCCAAGATTCGGTAGAACAAATAACTCTCATTACACTTTTATTAAAACAGAAACAAACGAATAAATCATTCGAATAATAATACACTTTTTACATTATAATTTCGTGTTTTTATTTCCGTTTCTATTTTAAATTCTATTATTGCATTTTTATCATGTTAATATTAAAATAGCAAAATGATTCGGTTGAAAGGGTTAAAAATATTTTACTATTATTTCCGTCTTATAAGGAAGATAGAAACCATTACGCTAAAATTGATTAAAGAGAAAAAAAGAAAACAAATTATATAAAAAAAAAAAGGCACAGGACAGTCCAATCCTTAGACTTGTGTGTAAAACACATTATATTTATATAATTTTTTTTTATCAAATGATATTTGCCATTGCTGTTTATTGTTTTTTTTAAAATGAAATAATAACTGCTGTTAATTGATTTTCCCTTCTTATTAACCATACAGCTCTTCTTTCCATATCTTGTTATTGAATTTATTATTAACATTTACAATGCATTTTCTTTTTACAAATAAAAGTTATACTTGTTGACTGCTAACCAACATCGACTCACACATGTACACCAGTGTTGTTAAAATATAGCAAATCAATTAGGAAAAACGAATAACTGAAACAACCTGAGTGTATAAATTGGGGGGAAAATATCAATGAAAACAAGCTAGCTGGGTTCATTTACACAGTAAAAGTCCTGTGTCATTAATGTATTATCTACATAACGTAACGACATGTGTATTCCCTTTGTTCTGTTGATTGATACCATATGATTGTGTGAGTTTTTCTGAACTTCGCCTTCTAGAATTACCTTGATTAAAAAAATGAATCGCTAAATTTTACATGAGTATCTATATAAATTGCATGCTGAATTAATAAAACCTTAATATAATGCCAGCGTTATATGAAATTTTGAAAATGCAGTTCTACACTGATGTGATATGTCACTTGACGATATTTTTTGAAATAGGTTAACGATCTATGCTGTTCATTACTTCGTAAATAAGTTCGGCGCTCTGACGTCATCGCAAGTTATGAGTCTGCAAATGACAATAACATGAAATTGTTTCATGCATCAAACTGGTATTAGAGTAGATGAGTATATTGAGGATGAATGAAAAGGAGGAGAAGGAGGGAAAGATAATGTATTTTTTTTTATCTGATAGTGAATGAATTCGTGACATAAAAGTCAATATAGCTGATTCTATTGAATTTCATATAAATAATGATAATAAATTAATAAAAAGTCACATAAACAGCAAATGATTCGAGGAGCACCATCTTATGACAATATTGAATGTTTATTTACTTCTATGCAAAGGTTTCCAATTTCTCTCCATTATTAAACTGATCATCTTCCTTGTTTTTGTCTTTCAAATTTATATTTAAAACGAACACGTATTCTTAAATTGAATTTTCTGTACACCTTTGATATTTAGATAAAGCGTTATTGTGTGACTGTGAATATTGATTTGAAACACGGAAGATACTTAAACATTGTCCCTTGTGACAGTAAGACTTCCTTTTAAAAAAATGGATTATAAATTGACTGATTTATTATCGTTCCTACATTTACTAGTGTATGTTTTTTCATTGGAACAAAACCATTCGGGTAAGTCAATTCTTATCCAAAACTAGGTCATCCAGCATGCTGGGTATATCGCCAAGAACACTAAAGTCAACTTGATATACCTTCATTATACTATCATTTCAACAATTCAAACACATTCAGAATCAGGATTCGTATACCATGTATACTGTCGTGTAAAAATGAATTTTGTTTCTCCTGTGATTAAACGCAAACTATTAACATATACAGATGATATCAATAGCGAATACGGTTTATAAGTTTGCTAGTCTTTTAAGTTTGAATAATCCTTTTTATTTCCCGTAATGTTGATAGTAGGATTTAACTTCTGCAACTTTTTGAAAAATACAACAAAAGCCTTAACTACAATCAACAATGAAACAATGAGACTGATCAAAACTATGAACATACCCTAGCAACATATATCATTGATCGCGTCAATTGAATTGGAAAGCTGTAGCTGTTTTTAATACTTTCATATACATATTTTCTAAAGGATAGATATTTGAAATGGACGGCTTATTGTTCACTTTAAGTGTAGAATAATCCGCAAAATTTGTATAGTTTAAGGAAAAAACAGAATAATATTTTACAAAAATCAACAATCTTATGGAATTGTACGGAAGCTACAAATGTGTAAACACCAATTCAGGTTAGGGTTATAGTTGATGGGTTTCCCTTGATTTTAGTTTATAACCCTGGTTTTGTTTTCTCTTAATCGATTTATAACTTTTGAACAGCGGTATACCTGTATACTACTGTTGCTTTTATTTGACTAAAAAGCGTACGAAAGAAAAAAAATAAGAAAATGTAAAATTATCAAAATGTGGTAAAACATCTTATCAGAAAAACAAAAAAAGAGAAGAAAGACCTTATAAGCAAAACATGTGTTCAAAATGTTGTTGATTTTTTTTTTGTGTATTTTACCTGTTATAAATTAATAATGGTTAAAACAACACCTGTTGTATTTTGTTTGTAGTCATAGGTTGAATATATTTTTATCAAATGTTGGCACAGGTAGAAAAAAGTAAAATCACAAAAATACTGAACTCCGAGGATAGTTCGAAAAAGAAAGTCCCTAATCAAACGACAAAATCAAAAGCCGAAACACATCAAACGTATGGATAACAACTGTCATATTCCTGACTTGGTACAGACATTTTCTTATGTAGAAAATGGTGCATTAAACCTGGTGCATAGCTAGCTAAGCCTCTCACTTGTATGGCAGTCGCATCAATTCCATTATATTTTCAACGATGCGTGAACAAAACTAACAGACACAATAGGAAAACATGTCAAAAAAAGGGGTACAGCAGTCAACATTGTGTTATCATCTTTATCACTATAAAAACAACAAATGCAACGAAGAAGCACAAAAGGGCATTCATCAAATTTAACATCCTCATTTTGCTTTTATTATACGATTTTATTTATCTATGTAAAATCCACCCATAAAGGATTGACGGTTTTAAGTACTAGTGTAAATTTGTGCGTTTGAAATTCGCACAGGTACACATGAAATAATTTTGTCGTTCAGAGTATTACAAAATACATCAATACAGAGTCACGTCAAATGTATATCACAGAAAACAGACTTAACAGTTAAAGTAATAATGATAAATAAAATAATTGTGTGGTTCAAAGTATGAAGGGATACATACATGTAGGTATAGAGTCAAGTCAAATGTATAGCACAAAAAAACAGACTTAACAGTAAAAGTAATATTAATGAATAAAATAATGTTGTCGTTCAAAATATCATGGGATACATAAGCACAGAGGTACGTCAAATGGATTTCTAAAAAAACAGACTTAACAGTAAAAGTAATATTCATAACGAGAAAGAAAAGATACTATAACACGTTATTAAGATGATAAACAACGTCAGTTCGTAAAACCTATACTTCAAGACCATCGTGTATTATTTGTGAAGTTGATACGGAATATTTATCAACAATCTCTTGGTACCTTCCGATGAACTTTTTTAGAACAAGGACGAGACGTTCTTTGACATATCCCTGGTTCATCAACTTTCTGCTCAGACACTGATGACGTTTAACAAAGTCTAAGTATGAGCTGCATGCTCTTGAATACCGAATTAGTTTAAAAATGTATATTCTATATGCAGGTGAAGTTGGTATATTGCTATTGAAGACACCATTCAAAAAACCGGTTATTAGTGAATACACGAGACATATAAAAATGAACAACACATGTAAAGAACTATAACTCGGGGTCTTTTACAGCTGATTTATGGGCTTAGATCATTGTTGAAAACCGTTCGGCATTTTGTGTCTTGTGGGGTGTTGTCTCATTGGCAATCATAGAACATCTTCTTTTTTTATAATCACTTTCATTGAAATTCATTACTTTACTTTTGCAGGTTTTCAAGAAAACACTTTTATAAGCAATTCAAATATAATCAGCTGTGCTGCCAACACAACAATCTCAATACTGGATTTAAATGTGGAGCAATATCCAACAACTTGCTCAGAATACAGGCATTGTAATTTGACAGAAGAACAAGAGACTCGCATTAAGATGAGTTGTAATAAAGAAAAATCCTGCGCTATTTCAACGATTGTTCCAAATGCTTGCTTGTTCAAAAATTGTGGACACGTATCCATTTCGTATTTATGCACAAGTAAATATTGCAATTAATTATTGAGTTTGAAAGAATTATGGATTTTACCCCAAAAAAAACAGAAAAACAAATAAAACATTTTACAAAACAATGTTAATTAATGACAACGAAAAAAAAATAAAACAATTTGTTTAAAACCTTTTCCATCAATGTCGATATGTTGTAAGTTACCAGTACTTCATTGAAATAAGCCTACAATAGCTACCAGGGCAAACAAACTCGAGGAAATTTCCGTTCATAAATTCAATTCAAGTTTTAATAACTGCTTGAAGAATTAAGTGAATCATTATAATATTATTCTACGCATTCACAAAGTAGTAGGTAACGAGGTTCAATTTTGTTTAAATTAGCTCTAAAGATAAGTGTTACTTTACGATTGTACATTGTACACATTTATGAAAACTTGATGTAAAAGTTTCATCTAAGTTTGCAGAGTAAATATCATGAATATAGTACGTTTCGTGTCAAAATAAAAAGTTCGCGATTATTATCAGCTTAAATTAATCAAGGTTTTCGACGGTTTTAATTTTACTATTGGTAATCGATATATTAACATGATTGCTTACATTCAAACTGAAATTAGAATGGAAATTAGGAATTTGTTAAAGGAACAACAAGCCGAACAAAGAACAGAAAACAGCCGATGACCACCAGTTAGACGAGGAAATTAAGGACCTTGCCGCTTAACAAAATGTATACTAATTCAGTAAACATGGACTTCACACTTAACTCCAAAACATAAAAATGAACTAAGATTAAAAAACGTACAAGGCTAACAAAGGCCAGAGGCCCTTGATTTGGAACATTTGCAAAAACTCAGCGAGGTTAAACATATTTGATTAGATATCAGCCCTCCCCTTATACCTCTATCTAATGTAGAAAAACAAACACACAGCTATCGCAAAGACACTTCATACTGCTTGGGTGAATTAAATTAATTATGATTTACAAAGTCAAAAATAGGTATAGAGAAACATTAAATTCCAGGATATAATGTAATATACTTATTTATATACATTTATTCTACATGTACTTCGTATTTAAAAAAATAAAATATATTACAGGAATTGTTAATGATAGTTGTAATTTCGAAAGTGATCTGTGTGGTTGGTCTGTCAGCAGTAATGGTACTTACCAGTGGATACGTGGACGCGGAACATCACCTGACACATCTACAGGACCAGACAGAGATACAACTGCATCTGGTAAAACAGCAATACAGACGTGCAATTAAAAAAATATACCACTTCCCCTAAAAACAAACACTCAATATAAAAGAAATATAATGGAATACCCTTTTTTTTAAAGAGGTATATTTTATCAAAAATAGTCAAAATATCCTTAAGGGTTGATAAAATGTGAATATAACGATATGAAAGTCGTTATAGTGGACATGTAGCATTATATATTTTTTTTCTGTCCATTTTTGTTCTATTATAATGACGATTGTTTAGGATTAATCTCCAATTGAAAATGAGTTGACAAAATATTTCTATTGAAAAATCTCAGCTATGTTTAATACGAATATAATCAAGAAAGATCAGATGGATGCATATTTAGCTCAACTAAAAAATTGGGAATAGTCTCAGGTGAAAGGGTTGGTAGATTATCCCCCTATAATTGCATCCGTTGTGCTACTCATGGTAGGAACAATTCAGTAACAATTATGATCTAGTCGCAATGTAAGAAAACAATGACGATATTGCTATCTATGAGCCATCTATAGCAGAAATATTTCACAACGGTTTAATATTTCGTGATAACGTCCGTAAAACAAATCCATCCACATTCAGGAATATAACCTAAAAAAGCTCAAACACGAGTTTGCATGTTTATATATATAGTGTAGTATAGTGCAATTCGAAATATTCAAACTATATGGAAAATACTTGTTTATGTATAAACGCGATCGCAATTTTTAAATCTCTTAAATTATATTTATCTGTTGCAGTGATGGTAATATCCCTATCAAAGTATGCTTATATGTTTGTTTTAGGTGATGGATACTATCTCTACACAATGTCCGAAACAGGGTCGCAGCCAAATGAGGAAACTGATTTGCTTTCTGGTTTGATAAGGCCGAATCCAAAGCAGTGTTTGACATTTTGGTATCACATGTATGGGGAGCACATCAACACATTGAAAGTATTTAAACTGAATGACAATCGTACTGTTGAACTCTGGAATGCATCAGCTAATCAAGGAAATAAATGGTATTTTCAGTCGCTGTCATTGAATAATAAAGGGCCATATAGAATTGTGTTAAAAGCCGTTCGTGGTAACGGAAGTAACAGTGAAATCGCTATTGACGATATCTCTATTAACAACACAGATTGCAAAAAAGGTATGACAACTAATTCTCTAATAACATTTTTAATACAGACATACATTTTCAGTTATGTTGTCGATAACACATTTCAGCAAACTGATCTCTTTTTCTTCGGTTTAGGATGCTTTTTAACGCGTTCACTTTTAACAAAATATGCTGAATAAAATGCCCAAATTGTGTATGGAGTAAAGTATTGATTATCATTTCTAGGAGACAGGTTATATTTTTTCTTGTGGAAGAGGGGGTGGACAAAATCGAAGGTTAGGTAGAATTGATTTCAGATAATGGACGATATTTTACTATTTCAGATTTCTATCGAGTTCTTAAATAATCAACATATGGTTAGTGCAAAAACATATGTTACCAGTGTCACAGTATATATGTCATCCCTCTCTGCGGACAAAATATGACGGTCAATTCCTTGGTAGAACATGCAGCTTGCCCGGCAATGCACCGTTGCTTGCACGGAGCTGTTTGAAGTTAGGCAAGATTAGGTTGAGCATCACTAAAAAAGACATTTTAATTTTTGAAATAAATTTTTGAAACCATCTTAGATTTTGAAACATATGCATAGCTATGTATCCTTTACAGGGAAAGGATTTATGTTATGTCCGTTTTTAAATAACAACACATGTGTTTTCATACTAGCTTTTATATGTTTCGATCTTAAACACCACTGAAGAAACATTAATTCTCAAAATTTGCATCTAGAGCTGTAAAATGTGTACCGCTTAAGTTAAAACTACCAGATGATCAATTTTCTTATAGTATTCAGCCTTGATTGCAATTTTGAAAAAGATAATTGCAAATGGAATGTAGAGAAGGAATCTGAATACATGTGGACTGTAATTTCTGGTGGAACTCATCATAATGATACCAGACCGGTGGTTGATCATACATACGGATTTTGTAAGTTGTTTATTACATTTTATGTACTTACATGTATATTATATAATAACTGAAAACATTATTATGAAGGAATCTTTCAATCAGTTTAATTGAGGTCTGGAGGTAAACAAACTCATCATAGATACCAGGATAAAAATATATATATATATTAGGACCGGACGCACGTTTCGTCTACAAAAGACTCATCAGTGACGCTCGAATAAAACAAAATGTTAACAAAAGACCAAATAAAGTACGAATTTTTTTAAGTACACAGGCACTGACTTCTGAGATGATAATACCCTCATAAATCAAACGTTAGAAAATATAATAAACATGAAAAACATTTAGATTTAACATGACTTGTATGTTTGAAATTCACTTCTCGATTCTTTGTTAGACTTTTAAACTTGCGCTCTACACAAACAGCTCAAATAGCAAATAACTTTTTTTTTTAATTTCAGCCGAAGAAATGGAAATCGTAACTTCTTTATAATTTCTTGAATATCAACTAAAAAATTGAGTAAACTCTTGTTGCAACTGATATGACACATATTTTAGAAACAAGAGTAATTTCATGAATTGTCCAATATCGCGGTCTGCACAATATCCTTTCCCCTGTCATAAGTAAATCACAAAGAAAAGTTCAAAATATAAATTACACTGAATTGAACTAAATATTAATTACACTGAATTGAACTAAATTTAAATTACAATGAATTGAACTATATGTAAATTACAATGAATTGAACTAAATATAAATTACACTGAATTTAACTAAATGTAAATTACACTGAATTGAACAAAATGTAAATTACACTGAATTGAACTAAATGTAGATTTAAGTCTGCGCACTTCTAAAACTACTTGAGAATTTAATATAACAAAAGAGATCAATTGCTTATCAATACGTATTGTTGTCTTGTATTATAAATTGCACAAGTAAAAATCGCTTTACTATCCCACGTATGAAACACGTGTTCCATGATGCTGTGTTGATTGCTTTTCAAGAACACGATCGGTAAACGTCGATACTATATCATAAACATGCTAAAGTTAACACTGTTTGATAAACAACAAACAAATGCAATATGTTTTTCGATTATACGGTAATAGTTTTGTTATGAATATAAAATAGGTATGCACAATGGACTTAGTAAAGTATATAAGCATGCATAGGTTAACTAAATTGCTTAACATAATGATCAATAGAAACATTTGTCATATGACTTACAAGTTCGTTCAGTATTTCAAAGTTCATGCGATTAAATCTTATATCAGTTTCACATAAAACTAATCAACCAAGGTCGTGTTAAATGTTTCCTTCTTACAAAAAGTCTTAACGTCTTAGCTTGCTAATGAAAATATGTTCTTCCTCGATTGTGTTACCTATATTAGTTTTTGACTAAGTTGAAACGGGGAAATAGCTACTTTTCTGTGTGTCACACAGGTAATTTTGGGCTTGGTAAAGTTTATGGAGAAAAAAAACATAATAATTTGTTTATAAAGGGATATAAAAATCGCTTAGTTCACAAGTATCAGTTCTCATCCATTTTCAGTGAGACCAATTCGCATTCTTATCTAGTCCTAAACATCCGAATGTTTGCAAAAGTAACCATACCTTGTACATAAACACTAACAAATTAAATGTCGTGGTGCCTTATAAATACGAAAAAAGAATCCTCAATGTAGTTACATTAAAGGATGAGATATAAATTCAAATAAATATCTTTTTCAACTGATTATGAAAACTGTATCTACAATTCATATGTACAGTTTTTACCCCAAAGAGAATTCGTGCTTAGCCTTTTGCAGGGATCAATGCTCATTCCTATTTAGTCATTAACATCGGTACGTTTGCTTTATTAACCATACCTAATATAAGGCAATCATTTACAATTATATGTACGGTCTTTCTCAAACGTTAAAGAATGATATGATTTCATTTCAAAACATTCTTTACAGAATCAACGAATATTAAGACCGTCAAATGAATAACACCAACACCATTGTTGTCAGTATAGAAATAATACACTGTAAAATATTGGTAACCCTTGAGTTTTAGCCGCTCATCAAACATATAAGGTTACGCCTCCTCACATCATTTCCTTATAACGCCAAAGATGTTAATGATCATACAAAATTATATCAGCTTTTAATTATTTATTACTAAATCAAATTGTTGTATCCAACAGATGATGGGAATTACTTATACCTCAATGCTTCAAACATTGAACACGGGCATAAATCAAATTTTACAAGTGTCACTGTGTCTTCAGAAGGAGATGCTTGTTTCACGTTCTGGTTCTATATATATGGAAACGAAAATGGAACGTTGAATGTTAACCTTGTATCGGAAAATTTGACAGAAACGCTGTGGTCAAGATCAGGAAATAAACTAGACTTATGGCAGTTAGCATTCGTTGATATTTCAATATTAGGTTCATACCAAATGATGCTAGAAGGGGTTCAAGGTGCAACAAAAAGGGGTAGTATGGCAGTAGATGACATTTCACTGCTGCCAGGGTCGTGTAATAAAAGAGGTAAATATTTTAACTTCAAATATTTTGTACATAACTTGATAAATAAGCACTATATCACCTTTAGAAATATATTCATAGTTCTTGTCAAACAATCTTTATGCTGTTCAAAAATTTATGAATCATCACTAAGGATGTTAGCTACTCTCAATCTTTTTAAAAAGACTGTTATTAATTGATTGTTTGCGAACTAACACAGTAGAAAGAAATGAAAGGTGCGTGTAATTGTTTTCGAGATATGAGCATTGAAAATTTGGCGGGAAATAATTATCTTTAGACTTTTCATTAACATTAGCACCTATTGTTAAAAAAAAACAATATAAAAAACAAGAATTTTATAGGATTGTCAAAACTGTGTTTAAAAAAAAAGGGAAGTATTATACTGTTATGTTCATTTGGGATTGGTGCTTCCAGATGAGCACTTGTTTTTGTATTTTACAATAACATGTTTGTAACTTGTAATCAAATATTTTGGGTTATTAAACTAGCATATTTTGGAATATCGATTGCCGTTTTTTTTTATATTTTGTATAATGAAATAAAATTGAAAGAATTAATACTCTTTTTACGAAATATCCCTAAAAACTGTAACAAAGCTATATTTGACGGTGTTTTTAAGATCTGTCGGGGCCCAATACCTCCCTTTACCATTAATTCATTATTAAACTATCGAAAAAAATTCACAATTCTAATTTAGCTTTCTTCTTGGACTGTAACTTTGAATCAGACAAATATAACTGGTTGGCAAGTTCTAACAACAGGACATACATTTGGACAACGAACAAGACTGGAGACAGTACACAGAGACCTCATAATGATCACACCATTGGAAATGGTATGGATTTAAATTATATTTGACTAATAAAAAACTACATATGATAAATGTTCATGTTTTTGTTGTTAGATAATTCAATTCTGGTGAATTTTGCTACAAGCGAATATTATAATACCGAAGACAACAAACTTAACTTTTCACTTTAATCAACTGTATTTGAATAAAAGTTATGACGTAAATTTATATGGATCACACGAAAAACGTCTTGGTTGGTATTCTGGATAATAACTATTAATTTTTTTACAACCCTTAAAAAGCCTGAGTTTGAGAATATTTTCATGTATTCAAATTAAAATAATATGTATTCGCGTCGATTTATTTTTTCTAGCGTCAATGATGGGTTCATACTGTTTTTAACATTGAAAAACTCATATCATATTCACTTTCTCATATACCTGAAGTAGATGTTTTCATAAGTCATAATGCAGTGATTTTGATTTTGGATTTGATAAAGCAATTGCAACAGTGAGTGATATCGATGACATGACCATACAATTAATTAGTTTTCTAAAACTACTTTTTTTGTGACTCATGTCGATCGATGATACCCTGTATAGCTAATACAGCACTATTGATTGTAGCACATTAACAAATTACATGTATTTTTTACTAAATATATAACAAAGAACCCTTCACATATTTGCATTATGCCATTCAGTGTTCATCATGGTGTTAAGTCCTATGGTTTTTCAAGACAATGTACATGTCCCTTTAATTTTAAACCGTTAAAATTTATAGGATTTTTCTGATTAAGAGTGGGTTTTTTTCGTGATCTATTTAATATAAGTATTTGTTTTCCTAAATTTTCAGTTTGTAATTATATTTAACCGTGTGTACTTCTTAATCTGTTAAAAAAGTAATTCTATATTTGAAACCTCAAATTGCCGGAGCTTTGTAAATCTACATAAGGAGTGTAAGGCTTTGGAAATGTCTCCTATATCAAGTTGGTCTTACCTTTATTTGGTTCACGGAAGGACTTTATTCTACTTCTCATTTTCAATTTGTTCAACATGTTTTCAGAAACTTCAGTTCTCAACGCTCTTCCATTTCGTACTTTACTTTGACATTTTATTGTTTTGGGATACTTGCGTCACTGATGAGTATTTTGTAGACGAAAAGCGCGTCTGGTGTAAATACAAAATTCAATTCTGGAATATATGATGAGTTTAGTTTTGAAGTGAAAAGTAAATCAAATAATTTGGTCAACCAGCACAATTAACTATAGAGAGAGGGTTTCTCTTCAAGAATTAAAAAACGAGGAAATTCATATAATCCCCATAACGGTATGCTTATGATGTTCATGAAACAATGAAATTATTCCTTTAAGTGTATTCCCAATATGAAACATTATACAAACGAACAGCTGAAGTCATTGATTAAAAATACAAATATATGACACACTAGAACCATTGACTTAGAACGCGCACATTTAAAACGTGTCGTTTGTACATATTGTAGCAATAGTTGTATTCGTCCCCTTTCATTATATATACAGACACTACTTCAAAATACATCATTTGTAAGTTGATCAACTCTTCAAATTGGCGTTACGCACGAATTGTGTGTACTCTAGCTTCTTTAGCAATAAACACTTACCACCAATCAGTAGCAGTCTTAAAAGTTATGATCAACAGCAATTTATAAATTAATATAATATCTATACTTTTGTCCAGTGTCAAAAATATTATGTTTCCTATTCGATTTCTGCTTATGTGTCCATATAATTTTAAACACTATTTCCATTCCATTTATCTCTCCTTTTTTTTCTTTTCGTTCCAAAAGTTGATGGTCATTACATTTACCTTCAAGCTAAAGGTTCAGAAAATTCTGGTTTGAAGTCTAAATTCACAAGTACCATTATCAATCCTGATGGTGATATTTGTTTAACTTTCTGGTATTATATGCGAAGACAAGACCCAGATACATTAAGAGTGTACATAGATTCAGGAAACATCACTCAGCTGCTTTGGACACAGAACGGAAGTTTCTTAGACAAGTGGAACTTTGCTAGTTTAACAATTTCTAAATCAGAACCGTACATGATTATATTTGAGGGGGTTCGAGGAACTGGTTATTGGAGTTTTGTAGCATTGGATGATATTTCACTGCTTAATCGTTCGTGTTCAGGTGAGAAAGACAATCATTAGGATACGTTAGGTTCGACATATTGTTCATCTCATTTATTAAAATTAAATAATCACATTACATAGATATAGGAAGATGTGGTGTGAGTGCCAATGAGACAACTCTCCATCCAAATAACAATTTAAAAATTAAACCATTATAGGTTAAAGTACGGCCTTCAACACGGAGCATTGGCTCACACCGAACAACAAGCTATAAAGGGCCCCAAAATTACTAGTGTAAAACCATTCAAACGGGAAAACCAACGGTCTAATCTATATAAACAAAACGAGAAACGAGAAACACGTATATATTACATAAACAAACGACAACTACTGTACATCAGATTCCTGACTTAGGACAGGTGCAAACATTTGCAGCGGGATTAAACGTTTTAATGGGCCCAAACCTTCTCCCTTTTTCTGAAACAATAGCATAACATCACAACATATAAAAACATACGATAAAATATCAATTAGCAGACTTAACTCAATCAAAAAACGTATGATTACACAAAGAACGAATAAATTTGATCTGCGATATCTGAATACAAATGCACAGTTAATTAAATATTAGAGACAAACAGTCATGACCAAAAGGCTATCAAACAAATTCAAACACACTGAGAAATATTTAACCAATCAATGTTCACTTTAGAAAAAAACCGTTTTTTTATAATCTTGAAGTTTATACAAATGTTGTAAGAATAAGTGAAAAATTGAAGATATTACAAATAATCAAAGCTGGTATACAGCCAAGATCCATATAAATAAAAAATGACAAAGAAGCATTATAAACAGTATCAACAGGTCGAATTAACAAGAAAATACGATTTGAGAGTACTCGCAGTTACTGACAGCTAGTTAAAAGCCAAAACCAATTAATAGTAAAAAATCATGCATCAGAGACTAAAATCGACTAAAACACATCACAGGGATTTAGTATTTTAACGTCATTAATAGTCAAAGAAGACATGACTTGTGCAATGCCAAAAATAAATGTATCGACAGGTAGTAGTATAGTGAAGAGCGACTTCTATAGAAATAAAAGTTAACGTGGCTGTGTCCCCTATACATCTCGCCTCAAAAGATAATGAAATTTAGTTATGTTTTAATTTGCTAATGACAAAATCAATATTAGTGCCAATGTGAACTATATTCAGAGATCTAATTACAATATTGGTACGATAACCCTTACTTATAAGTTTGTTTAAAGGTTCGATGAGTTTACAAGGATCACATAGTGATTTCCTCGCTTTAAGTACAATATTACCATAAAATTTAGGATGAGAAATACCATTTTTAATAAGCTTTCTACAGGTATAGCCAAATTTACTAATCAAATCTTTGTATCTATGAAAGAATTTAGTAAAAGTTTTAAGTAATTTATGGTATCGAAATCCCTGACACAACAATTTACCAGTGATGCATTGATTACGTTCGTTAAAATCTATGACATCAGAACACACACGGGCAAACCGAACGAGTTGCGATATATAAACACCGTATGATGGATCCAAAGGCACATCGCCGTCTAAAAAAGGAAAATTAACAATAGGAAATGAAAAATCGTCTCTTTTGTCGTAAATTTTAGTGTGAAGTTTCCCGTTTGAAATTGAAATGTCTAAATCTAGAAAAGGACAACTGCTGCTGTTTATGTTAGATTTAGTTAAAGTAAGTTCGTTTGGGTAAATTTCTGAAGTATATTTAGAGAACTCTGGATTATTCAACGAAAAAATATCATCCAGATAACGGTAGGTATTTTTGAATGTATCAACCAAATGTAACAATGATGGGTCTTTACTGAGTTTGGTCATAAACTGAGATTCATAGCAATATAGAAATAAATCTGCTATTAAAGGGGCACAGTTGGTGCCCATAGGAATACCTACTACCTGACGATACACTTTATCGCCGAAACGTACATAAATGTTATCAAGCAGAAAGTTTAAAGCTTCAATCATATCCTCACATTTCCAGTAAGTGTATCTAGCATACTTTCCTTTTTCGTTACAGAAAAACGCCTTAAACGAGTTACAGCAAATAAAATTACAATGAGATTTTTCGAAAGACCATTTTATCAAATACAAAAACTTTTTCTTTATAAGATTGTGTGGAAGTGTAGTGTACAGAGTAGAAAAATCATAACTGTCAACAGAATTGTAAGGACCATTGAAAGCATGTATTTTATCTAAAACCTCTAAAGAATTTTTTACACTCCAAAAATAATTAATACCATTATTTTCATAAGCTTTATTACAAAAGTTAATAACCAGTTCTTTGATAGTAGTAAGGGAGGTGGTTAGAAGCACTGATAGATTAGTAGTAGAACACTTACTCGAAGCGGAGATGAAACGGAATTTAAATGGTTTTTTGTGTAATTTCGGTAACCAGTACATGGTAGGGACTTTCAAATGTTCGGAAGATGCTTTAAGCTGGGCAGTGGCAGTGGTATGCTTGTTAAAGGAGAAGGAAACCAAAAAAAAAAATTTGGATAAATTAATAGAAAATTATTATATAAATATATTTTTAACAACGTTTGTATTAAAAAAGTGTACCGTTATGAAATAAATCAATATTTTACAATTATCAATTTTGAAATTCCCGCCTCCATGTAGGCAGCCATTATTGTTTTAGCCCTGACGTCACTCCTACGGTTCCGGTTTACCTGTTCCAGCATCTGAAACTTTGCAAAACTAATTCTATTTACACACGTACCGCGATGGAAAACGGAAATATCCAAAATCAGATGGGTCTTGTTGCTTACAACTTCGAACCTGAGCTCACTGTTCAAGAACTTGAAGATCGAAATAGAGCTGCATTAGCATCTTCTGAAGCTGTAGTTCAGACATTGGATGAATGGTGCGAGTGTGGGAACTGTCAGGAAATGCCGTCCCTTGAAGAAAATGTTTGTTGTAGGGTATCAGATTTGGTGCTACCGAACTTGGAAGACCACAACTGCATTACCATGCACCATAGTTATGACACCTTAATTTTAAATTCCGATGTATTAGCACTGGCTTACATTCAGATGATGATGTACAAGGGACAGCAAGGCCGAGCGCCGGAAGAATTGAGCAACAGGTGAATTTTTGGACATTTTAAAAGTTTTATTAACCAGAATTAAATAAAAAGGTTTCCTTTCAAACTAACTTATATCTGGTTGTCTGCACAAATAATAGACACAGAGACAATTTATTTAAAAAAATATTAGGGGGGGGGGGGGGGTAGGGTGAGGTGGTCCTTCAAAAATTTTAATATTGTCATTTCCCATTAAGTACACGTCGATTAATAATGAGTTTGAACACTACCTACTATAAATTGAAATTGTTCTCTCACTATGAGACAAAAAAAAAAGTGAATTACAAAAAAATCTATTTTTTTTTTCTTTTTTTTTTCAAAGTTTTCACCAACAAATGCAAACTTTAACAGGAACCATGAGTCAGAGTGGGTCAACTGAACTTGGAACTGTATACACCGAATGTGACTATTATTAATGTCAGCATAACTTTCATTCTATTGAAAAGAAAATATAATATTTGCTCCGATTTTTCGAGTGTCTTAAAGTGGAATGATACTATATAAAAAAGAAGCTGTATGACTGCCATGAGACAACTCTCCACAAGAGACCAAAATGACACAGAAATTAATAAAATGTATTTTTGAATGTCATAACCACAATCCCTTTCTATTCTTCTTTGAATATGACTTCCTGAAATCAACAAATTTGTACTAATATATAAGACATATATCAAGCACCACCTCTTGAGCAGAATCAGCCTGCCTTTCCCCGAGTTAAGTGGTTTCTGGTTGCAGTCTTGTTTTCAATGTTTTATTTTGAGGACTGCTGTTTGCCTAGTCGTCAAATGCTCAATGTTGGGAGACTTTTTCATAATTAATGCCCAATGTCTTTTGGACAGATAGAATGACAGATGGAGTAAAGTGGTTACTATATATATCTTTTCTCATCTTTGGTGACCATGTGAAATAAATTAAACTACATGCATTATTGTCAGTTCTGTTGAAATTTGGATAAATCCATTTTTTCCAAAATCTATCATATATTTGATGCTTTCATTTTCATTTGTATATTTTATTACAGACAATCCCGTCTTGTTGCTTACAGACAATTCATTTGTTGGATGCTTAAAGGAGAAAAACTTGGAAAAGGAAGAAGGGTGGTAATTCCTTCTTGTGTTGTCAAAGACATTAGAGATTCCTTCCCAGAGAACAACAATGATTATACAGGATTTCAAGCTGCTATAGATGTGAGAGAACTGTTTTGTTGAAATGTTTTAAAATCATAATGACAAAGGATTTGCAAAGAAACACAAAAATTATACATGAATGTGATAGTTTTGTATGAAGCTAATAATATATTGTTAATTATATAAACTTGTATAAACTGTTGCCTTTGAATAATTATTAAAAACTACTGCATTTATATATGCACCTGTCCGGAGCCTGTTGTTTAGTGGTAGTCTTTTGTTGGTGTAGTTCATATGTGTTTTTTTACTTTTAGTGGTCTAAAACCAATGTCTCTATTCATACAAGAGTGCACACGCTGAAATGTCTCGCCTTCTTTACTTATCATTGATATTATGTTGAGTCCTAAATATAAAGCTTTATTACTCTGAGCAATGACAATGAGGTCAAGGTCAAATAAAACCTGCATGACTGACATATAGATCATAAAATATTTCCATACACCAAATATAGTTGACCTATTGCATATAGTATTAGAAAAAAAGACCAAAAACTCAAAAACTTAACTTTGACCCCTGAACCATAAAAATGAGGTCAAGGTCAGATGACACCTGTCAGCTAGACATGTACACCTTACAATCATTCCATTCACCAAATATAGTAGACCTATTGCATATAGTACAAATGTAGTATAAGAAAAACCGACCAAAACACAAAAACTTAACTATAACCACTGAACCATGAAAATGAGGTCAAGGTCAGATGACACCTGCCAGTTGGACATGTACACCTCACAGTCCTTCCATACACCGAATATACTAGACCTACTGCTTACAGTATCTGAAATATGGACTTGACCACCAAAACTTAACCTTGTTCACTGATCCATGAAATGAGGTCGAGGTCCAGTGAAAACTGTCTGACAGGCATGAGGACCTTGCAAGGTACGCACATACCAAATATAGTTATCCTATTACTTATAATAAGAGAGAATTTAACATTACAAAAAATCTCAACTTTTTTTTCAAGTAGTCACTGAACCATGAAAATGAGGTCAAGGACATTGGACATGTGACTGACAGAAAGTTCGTAACATGAGGCATCTATATACAAAGTATGAAGTCTTCCGCCTTCTAAAATATAAAGCTTTTAAGAAGTTAGCTAATGCCGCCGCCGGATCACTATGTACACCAAACAATCATCATAATCATTACATAAACAAAATGTAGTTATCCTTTAAGCTGTGTAGAGATTGAAGAAAACAACTGAATATACTAATGATATAATTCACCAAAAAACATACATACAATCAAACTCCCCCCCCCCTTTCACCTAACAACCAAACTATATGCAAGATATGATTTGCAGCAGGCCAAGTTTACGAGCATATTACATCCACGCCAGGGACTTACAACCTTACGACTTTTCAAGGTGCGCCAGAGGGTTGCATCCTGTACTGCAAATCATGTTCTGCTTAAATTATATGCAAGTATTTGATAAAGCCAAAATGAAATAGAAAATATGGAAATTCGTAAGTACAAAATGTATGTATGTCATTTGGGAAGGCATAAATTTATTTTTTTAAAGAAAAACATGTATATAATGATCATTGTAATCACATTAACATACATCATGTACATGAACAGTATATATCTATTATCAAATTACTTTAACCAAACCCTCTGGTATGAAACTCGAGGTCAAGTTAATCCTTATATTCATAATAAAACTGAAATATTCATTATTCATTGTTGAAAGTGACATTAAACACCAAAAATTAAATCAATCATTCCAAAAAAAAAAACCTCACCAGAACATTATATGATTTCATACCATGCTGCATGTATGAACTGAATGACAAATTTATCATGTTTGTACAAATGTACAGTGCTGGGAAAAAAGATGCTTGCATGATACAAAAAAATACCCCCAGTAAAATGGTTGTTTCATATTTATATCAAGAAAAATATTCAACTGGATTTTTCAAATCGAGAAAAATGTTTCTGAATCAATGCAGATTTTGAGGGAACAGGCAAAGGAGCAATATTTCCTTCCTGTGCCCTTTCCTTTACTGGCAGTGTCATTGTTTCTTTTTGAACCAACACGTTTTCGATCATAGCAAATACCCACTGATAATTTTTGTTATTAAACACTGGCTTTGCCACCCATTGCCCAGTTGCCTTTGGACAAACCAATTTGTATGCTTTTTCACCATCTTTGTTGACCTTTTGACCACGATTTTGGTTAAGATTATGATCAATTACCGCCAAAGCAGTACGTGTCCACATTTGATCATTATCGAATTCCTGGCGTTTTGGTGTATATTTCAGCAACAGACTGTGAAAAACTTCTAAATTTCCTGTATGACAAAATTCATTTAGCTGACGAATGTCCTTTCTCAAACGCTTGTCCAACACTACTTCCTTTAATGCCTTATGGGCTTTTGAATCTTTTACAAGCCATTTTTTAGTGTCAGACACTTCAGGTTCAATTGGTGTGTGAGCACATTGCTTGAAGAATTTACCCTCAAAAGAGTGTATATCAACAGTATGATTTACAATGGAAATCCAGCTTTCTTCCAAAATGTCCTTATCTCCACCACAATTACTGGCACACCACCACAAATGATTACAAATAGATTTCATCCAATGGTTTAAATCTTCGCAACCTTTCCCTTTAGCCTTCAATGTTAGCTTTTTTTTAATCGATTTGCACAAGTGCCAAACATCAAACTGATGTTGCACTTCCGGAAATTCCTTCTTCATGATGCTTCTTATCTGAACATGCCGATCCGTAGCTAACACCTCAATCCTGAACCCCATGTCAAGCAGAAGAGTCATGCATCTTCGAAAACCTTCAACTTCCATTTTTGAAGATGACCCAGTTTCAGTAACCTTGACAACAACAAATGTAATAATGCGTTGGGTTTCAATATCAAGTAGAGAATAAGTGCAATACTTTGCACTAAAACCTGGTGAATCACACCTTCCATCACCTGCTAGCCGTATCTGGCGATTTTGTTCTTTGATTTTCTTTAACTCTACTTCTTGCAGTAAGGACCACGTGTGTTGAACAACAGGCATTAAATATTGTCTTTGAATTTTGTTGTAGGTGGTGTGTGAAATATATTGTAAGTTACAAAATTCTGCAAACTGTGATATGTGGCTGTATGTTTGACCACAGAATAATGTTGCAGCACTAACTAATAAATTTCCAACTGGCATCTTGCCAAGGAATGGTTGTGAACTCCATTTTACAACTATGTGTCCACTGGTACAATTGGCAGTGATGGTTATTACAGTTCCATTGGACAAGTCTTTAACAATGTCATCTGGATCAACCGGACATTCACAAATGTTGCATTTTAATTTGTTGATTAAAGTGTCAATTGCACTTTCAAATACAATAAATTTGTTTTCTTTAATTAACTTCTGCTCTTCGGTGTAGCATGTTGAAATGTCATTTTCAAAATTGTCTGAATCGGACTCTACCTGGTCAACACTTAGACTGTAATCAACATCTTCTGGATCATCCTCTTGTGTCAAACTTACAAATGACTCATCCAAAATATGTACAGGAGTAAAAATTGGTTCTACTGCACATTTTTGAAAATCAGTTTTTAAAGGAGTAGAAGAAATGAAGATTGGTTTGTCTTTTTTAGCAGGTGTTTCACTAGAACTGGCATGTTGAATTTCTGAAGACGTATCTACCTCTGCTTTAGATTTTGAGTAGCTATGATCAAAAACCAATACATTTTCATCTCCTTTAATTTTTCTGCATACTTCACATGGATGTCCACAAGGAAGAATTTCTGGTATGGTCAATAAAGGTAATTTATCATGTTGTTCAGCATGAACAGGAACATTCTACAATAAATAAAATAAAATCATGTTATTTTTTTTAATCAGCATACATTTAATGCCCCTACAGAAAAACTAGAGTTGACACACTTTTTACACGAGTTCAATGTGAGATAAACTCTTTCAGACAGACATGTACGTGGTTGTCGTTTGTTTATGTGTTACATATTTGTTTTTCTTTCCTTTTTTTATATAAATAAGGCCGTTAGTTTTCTTGTTTGAATTGTTTTACATTGTCATTTCAGGGCCTTTTATAGCTGACTATGCGGTATGAGCTGTGCTCATGGTTGAAGGCTTTACGGTGACCTATGGTTGTTAATTTCTGTGTCATTTTGGTCTCTTGTGGAGAGTTGTCTCATTGGCAATCATACCATATCTTCTTTTTTATATGTAGGCCATACAATCATTCCATACACCAAATTTAGTTAACCTATTGCTAAAAGTATCTCAGAAACAGACCTCATAAAGAAATTGAAATTTGACCAATGAACCATGAAAGTTCAACTGACACCTACCAGACAGACATACACACCATACAATATTCCATACACCACAAATAGTACAAATCAGAGAAATTAAGCATTGACCAATTGCAATGAACCATGACAATAAGTTCAAGGCCAGATGACACATGTCAGTTGGACATGTACACCTTACAATCATTCCATACACCAAACATGCCAAATATAAAAGACCTATTGCTTATAGTATCTGAGATAGACTTGACCTAGAAAACTTCACCTTGTTCACTGACCCATGAAATGAGTTTGAGGTCAATATGAAAACTGACAGAAATGAGAACCTTGCAAGGATTCAGATAGAAAAATATGCAATGGGGGACCAAACAACACATGAATTCACTAATGGCTATAGTGCATGAGTAAATTATCAGTGTTTTTCAGTTATGTATTGAATATTTTATCATATTTTAATTCTTGGATTTTATGGAATCTGAACTATAATGATTAAATTACAGATTTTTTATGGCATAATTCTGGTAGGAATCTTGATAATAATGGAAATGGGATTTTCCCAGATTATGACGATGTAAAAAAGTTTTTTAAAATAAAATTTATTTTCAGCATGTAATAGGAAACATACATATTATATTAATATTTGGCCAAATTGCAATATTGACATACATAGAATAAAGGATGGAAACAGAGAATGTGTCAAAGAGACAACAACCCGACCAAAATTTACATAACAACTCAATGCCACCAATGGGTCTTCAACGTGAGAAATCCAGCATCCAGAGGCAGGCTTTCGATTTTTATCAAGCGTTTAATTTAAATTAGCAACATATTTCATGTACGGTAGTAATAAATTCACGAAAAGCCTATCCATTACTGCATTAGTTGTCGTATATATGACATTTCGTAATAAATTTTCATTTCATTTTTAGAAAACTAAACGAAGTAACCAAATTTAGTTTTTTTTTATATTATTAAACAAAGTCATTACTGACAGTCTTTACACATGAAAAATGTCTATAAATGACAAAATACAGTTGAAAAATAAATTTCTTTTACTAACCGTTTTTTTATGCTGCATTTAAAAACAAAGTCTGTCATTGTAGCATAATCTTCTTTATTTTTATTTTTGACACCCTTTTGAAACTCTACTAATCCTACCACAGGGGCGGATGCAGGAATTTTTGAAAGGGGGGGTGCTAACCCAGGGCAAAGGGGGGGGGGGTGCAAAACATATGTCCCGATACAAATGCATTGATCGACAAAAATAAAGGGGGGGTGCGCACCTCCGGAACCCCCCCTGGATCCGCCACTGTACCACAACCCAGGGTTGATGTCGAATTAACTCGGGTAGGTTCAAAAGGTAAAACTCGAGGGGTTCGATTGTCAGTCGAGTAAACTCAACAGACTATACTAACCCCAGTTGGACGATAAGTAGGCCGCGATGAAAATATTAATAAAATATACACAAATTACCTCAAATGAAATATCATCTGACTGTTGAGGATGAACTGCAGTTGAACTTTTGAACTTCTTTGGTTTTGTTGCTTTACTGTCTGTACTTTCTGACAATGTCCTTTTGTTGGAACTTTTTTCCTTGGTGTTTACAAAGGCAGTTACACTACTTCTGAGCTGAAATAATCAAAAAGCTTTTTTTTTTACAAAAATAAAAAAAAGTGTTCCTGTACTTAACACTTCATGCAGTGTACACTTACGACTTTATGTACAGTACATGAAACAACTTTTTTTAACATATATATACAAAACATGATAGAAATCAATAAAAGCTAATTAGATGCATCACATGTATTTCACAAATTATTTTTTTTCACCAAGATACATTGTACCTGATTTACAATGTGTTTCAATGCTTCACATAGCATTGAGTAGATATTGTGAGCCCCAAAACATGTTGTGTTTACTGCATTTTACAGTGAAACCTGTCTTAACTACAAAATGTAGCTAGTTTTAACCGAATCATAAATAAACAAAGAATGTAAACATATAGTCAGCATCACATTTTTCTGTGTTTAACCCTCTTTTTGCCAGATTCAAATTTCAAACAACGTTACGTACGCCACAATACATGTAGTTTAGGACGTTCACAGTATTTTGTTTCATTTTCAAAATTCAAAATGCACAATGTGACGTCTTTAAAATTACAATTCAGACAATTTGATTTGTTTTAAAAAAGTACACAAATTAAGAAATTGCTACAGCTACATTACATATTCAAATTTTACTTTATATCATTTATGAGGAAGTTTATTTCAGAAACAGCTTTGTAATCATAAAAATTAAAACCAGTGATTTTGTCATTGAAAAGGACATATGTGATCGTGTGGCAAGCTATCAGTGATGGACACATATGTCCGTGTGGCAGCAAGAGGGTTAAGAAATCTTTGTAACTGTGTCACCAACGGGGAAAGCAGGTCTATAACCGCTCCACTCTGTCCGTCAAAGACAGTGGCGGATCCAGGGGGGGGGGTTCCGGGGGTGCGCACCCCCCCCTTTGCCCTGGGTGCCCTGGGTTAGCACCCCCCTTTCGAAAATTCCTGCATCCGCCCCTGAAAGAGACGCTAAATAATGTGTTGTGTGTGACACAGGATTTTATGAAAATTTTAAGTGTGAACTTCGATGGCGGATCCAGGGGGGGGGGGTCCGGGGGTTGGAACCCCCCTTTTTTCAGGATGATCAATGAATTTGAATGGGGACATATAGTTGGAACCGCCCCTTTGTCTGGGGTTAGGAACCCTCTTTTTAAAATGGCTGGATCCGCCCCTGCCCTTTCACGAGATCACCCCCACTTTTTGGTGGGATTCGTTTAGTTTTCTATGTTGTGTTTAGTGTACTCTTTGTCTGTTTCCTTTTTAGGCATGGCTTTGTCAGTTTATTTTTACTTATGAGTTTGAATGTCCCTTTGGTATCTTTCGCCCCTCTTTAACTTTCAGGTGACATCATTGGGTCATAAAAAATAATTCATAATTGGTGTATATATATATATGTACAGTTACAAAGTTATGTGATATGCTTACAAATATCCCCTAAAGTACAACATCCCGAGTGTAGAAATTCAGTACTCAGCCTCCCCCTTTTTTGTATCCTCCACATATGTGTTCATGTGTCCTGTGTGCACTATAGTCTTTCCCCTATAATGCTATATTTTATCTGTAGGACCATAAGCATGTGAAGAAACAAGACTGTGAGAAAAACAAGTAAATTCTCATAATTACCTGTGCCTTCCGTCTCTTCTCCTGAAATATTTTGGTAGAAGTCCTTTCCTTTTGACGATCAGCTACACCAGGGCCAGGTTTTACTAAGGTTGGAACTGCTCCAGGCTTCAGTGTGAGTCTTCCAGATTTAAACCCCAGGGATTCAGCCATCAGATTCCTTTCAAAACAATCTTGTTCAAAATGTTCCTCACAAACAACTCTGCCTTTACTCCACACAAAAGTTTCGATTTTCAGTTTATCATTGCGCAAATGATCTATCCAAAGTTTGCAGAGTTTACGTTTCTCGCTAGATTTTAACGGATCTGGTATTTCAAAAAAGCTCTTCCCACACTTTCCTCTTTCATTTACACAATTGATAGCTTGACAAGACGGCATAATATCGTATTGTTGAAAGAAAAATTTGATGAATATGGTTGCTTCTGGTTAGACCGGAACAGTAGGGATGACGTGGCAAATTTCAACTTCTGTACTCTCCAATACAGAAGAGCTCCTCAAAATGTCGATCTCCAGTAATTGGCGGGAAATTTAAAATTTTTATATTTAAACTAACGGGTTTGACATTTCTGAGCATAATTTTGAATAACTTTAAACAGTAAACCTTATTATTAACAATAATTCTTTCAACTGAGCTAAAAAAAAAATTTGGGTTTCCTTCTCCTTTAACGATTTGACATTACATGCATGTTTCAGCAGAATAAGTTATTTTAATTGGAGAACAACGCTTGTGCGTCATTCTAAAATTTACCTTCATATCCCAATGAAAATTAATGAAGACAAGTACTATCACACAAAAGTGCACAGGTTATTTAAAGAAATAGATGATTAAACTGATTTTTCATTATCATAGCGAAACATGTAGGCATAAGTATTGCAGGCTTCTTTTAGTTGTTTCATAAGGTTGTAACGGCGTTGACCGTGCACCACTTTTTTAAAATGAAAAGCTTCCGCGCTTCATAAAAAATGTACTTCGGTCAACACTTTTACACCCTAATGAATTTCTAAAACAAGCATTCAATATCAAATAAAAATGTGTTAAGTAAAAAAATTGTCAAAGGATATGTTCGTATGGTGTTGATTTAAAGTTGGTTCCTAATGAAAAGGGTGTATTTTGATATTCACAGCCATGTGTGTGTCTGTCTGTGCTACCACAATGAAAATTACATTTTACCTGCCATTATAAAAAAAAATATCTGCCGTGAAGGTCATCTTCAAAAGATTTTAAATGACGGAAAGTATTTATTGTTTTATGAGTAACAAGGGTACATTGAGACCGCCTTTGAGATTTCTCACCTTTAATGTAAATAAATAAATGTTATTATTAATGTTGTAATCATATACAATGTACAGAAGTACTTTTTATTTTAGTTCCTTGATTCATGAACTGGAAATTGAAGTTAAAATTATAGTTTGATATCAAATTTACCTCAGCTCTCTTTAGATATTTGCAAATTATAAAGGTATTTCTTTGGCATTTGGTGGCCCAAAAATTGACCTGTATAAGGTCAATTGGACGTGACATTTTGAAATACAACAATTTGGTAAAGCATTAAATTTTGTGATAAAGGTCCGTATATATTTTGTTTTTTATTTGATAACCCTAATAATTTAATCATCCCCCGTAAGGATCCTTATTTCTTTAGAGGAACTACATTCCTAACACACTACACATTCTTCACAAATCCTAGATTTTAATCGTTAACCTGTGGGAAAACCAAGCAGATAAATTCTATTGGAATAAGAAATTTTTCGGCTTACTCCATTTGAATGATTCGCGTGCTTTTTCTATCCATGCATTAATCTACCCATGCAGCCTTCGTAGCTATAGAGAAGCAGAAATACACTACTTAACTATTCGGCAAGGGAATTACGGATGTTACGTATCGTTTAAAAACAGAAATGAACTTTGGAAAATCGGAAGTTGTTAGAAATTGTTTCAAACAAAAAGTATTTTGAAAACAGATATTAGAATCATTAGGATGACAGTAATATTTTATGCCGTGAGTTTCCAATTAGCAACTAATGAAATCCTTTATTTCATAAAAAAGGACAATACAATATATAGTTTAAAATCAAAGCAAAATAAGCTAAATTCTGTCGTTAAAAATGACAAACAAGTATAATTATTCATATCATTATGATCGATATTATGACAATATATGTTTATAATTATTATTAACAATATTAGTAGTAGTAGTACTATTACTACGTCTATTACCATTCATTATCATATTGATTGCAAGGTCATTTTCTAAATTGTGAGGTTTGGTATTTGTAGGTTTGATTAATGCTTCACAGAAATGTCACAACATTGATGAATCTATATCGCTTAATGAATGTTCAAAATATTATCTACAACCTAATGACACATCTTTAGAATTTCATCCAGAATTTGACAACTGTTCAACCGTATACCAAGATATCCAAACATCAGTTACAACTTCATGTAACAATATGAACAATTCAGACGTTTGTACCTTCGATCTTCTGGAACAAATTAAAGAAGACCATAGTCACAGATGTTTTCAATCAAACTGGCTTTCAGTCGAATATCGATGTGAAGGTAACTTTTCATATATAATGACTTAATATTTTTTGTTGATATGCCTAAGGAGAATAAACCTTTTTTTAAAGCATAAACGATATTTTGTTGTTCGACATAAACCTCATTTGACTCGAATCATTACGTTTCTATCCGAAAGTGTGTACTTCTTTCCCGGATGTCCGGCTCCAATTATCAGTATAAAATGGCATCCACGGAAAAGCCAAATTTTTTTAAAGTTGATTATATCACTAATCTTACAAAAATGTATAGTTATCATTTTATTTTGTGTCTTTATTATACATGTATAAAATAATACGTGTTCGTCAGACAAGGTTCATTGAACCCTGACCTGGTTCAAGAATAAGGAAACAATCGTTACATTTCATGGTTTAACCCTGGTACAGATACTAATAGCAATATATCAAATATATTATTTTAGGAGTGAGTATTTGTTGAGTTGTCCGTTTGATAGTTTCATATGACCTTGATCACGTTTTTATGCTTTTATTGGGTCAACGTTAGTCTTGCGTGGGTAAGAATGATCCCTAGAATCAGTTTTTTTTTCAAAAAGTTGACAATTGAAAAAAGTCCAACTTAAACCGTGTTATGTTGTCTTAACATGTTAATTTCCTTTTTTTATATTGATAATGTGAAGTGCTGTAGAACGGGTAATAAAACTTTTTTTAACATATATTTCATTACTGTGCAGAAGGAAAGCGATGCATGTGTGCTTATTCACAGTTAGTTTTCATAAAACACCTAGTCAAAAAAAGGTAGCATACGTATCTATCATTTGAACGGTATTTGTTCGGACAGCAATCTCGTTTATAGCATTAAACCAAAAATTAACAATATTAAAGTCATAAGAAACCTCAAATCAAAAAAAATAATGCATATGTTTTTTATAACTCAATGGATAGTTTTCATTATAAAACTTATGTACATATACTTTTTTCTGAAGAAAATTCTTTAATTCATTCATATTTAGAAGAAGTTTACTTTATTTTAAATGCTTGCTTCCAGCAACCAATTCCCCCGACATATTTTCCGTATGCAAAGTGACCTCAGTGTGACCCATCTCGTAAAAATCCGGTGATCACAATACGCATGGATGTCCTTAAAATAAACTATTATCTGAATTCACATGTTAAACACGTGCTCTCTTTCCATGCTTTTTTGTTTATTTTTTGTCGATTGTTGACAAATAGGTGACCATCGTTAAACTTCGGCTTCAAAACACGAACTTTAATTACCTACCATATTTTCACAACAACACTGACCGATTGAAAAAAATATTGACGATTATACGAAATTTACACGAAAAAAATGATAAATTCGTGCACATAAGACTAAGTTTATGATATTTGTATGCATTGGTTCAAGAATTGGAAGAACATAATTTTTCACCGGTCACTCGTTTCTTATGACTTTAAGTATATAAACTCCCAAAGGTCTCCTGTCACACAATTTTAAACGGCGGCGTTGGTTATAGAAAACGATGACAAATAAAGTGTGTTGTACTTTATATTTGTTTGTAGTTTTGTAGTGATTTACTTTACTGTCCAGTTTGCTCAGTCTTTGGTTTTCAGTATTGTTGTTTGTTTGTTTGTTTGTTTTTTTTTTTTTTGCTTTTTTAACCATGGCGATGTTTGTGTCTTTCAACTTATGTGTTTCAATTTCCTTTTTAAATCTGTCGCCTTTTTACCTAAATTTATCATAAACTTCAAGTGTTTTTGTTTTCCAGTTGAGGTACCTTCTACCAGTAAAAGTTCAAGTGAAGGTAACACAAGTTAAAATCAAAAGGTGTAATCTCCAAGATAACAAAAAGGGTCAGCATAAAAACAATATAAGAAAAACATGTTACTCATTCCTTCCATTTTCAATTATATTGTATTTACTACAATAATTGTAACGTTCAGTCTTCTTAAGAAATTAAAACATTATGAGACTCAAAAATACTCTACATAGATTTATGGTACGTATCCAACAATAAGAATGAATATCAAAATAACAATAGTCTCATAGATTGTAGCAGTTTATTTTGTCTTACACACAAAGAGAAACCGAACAAGGAAAGACTACACAAATTTATGTGAACCTACTAAAAGTTGAACCTAAAGCAGAAAGGTATTTACCACTGTTTTTATTTTCAGTCGAGGACACTACTACAATAGCATCAGATTTCACCTCTAGAGACGATTCAAGTGCAGGTCAGTCTTATACGGAAAACATGCAGACTTAAATGACACTCCTTTCATTAAAAAAAAATCGTATTATTTCAGATACATGATACTTTTTTTCGATTGTTTCATTGATCATTGTTTTGTTGTTTTCTTTTATAAACTTACATTTAAGAAATATACAATTGAAATCAATTCACGAAAAGCAGCAATCCCCCAAACCAAAAAATTAAACAAAAACATAATTATGCATTTAGAGAATTACCCGCTGGTAGGACATGTCATTCTTATTATCGGTTAATTATCTTATTAGAAGATTTCAAAAAGCAGTGTCGTAATCAAGCTAGAGGACACAGTTTCGAGTACTATATAGTAAAAGCTCTGACGAATTCCAACAAAGATAACTAAAGGTCTTTTACGAAAATCACTTTTGCTTAAAATTGTAACAGATATGTTTAAATAATCACGATAATAAAAACGATGTTAATCTTTCAGTATGGAACGCCAACACTGTCTTATTATGCCCATTTTTCATTATATGTTGTGCATTTACCTTTATATGTTGTGCATTTAACTTTATATGATGTGCATGTACCTTTATATGATGTGCACTTGTCATCATATGATGTGCAAACACCTTTATATGATGTGCAAATATCCTTATATAATATGCAAACATCCTTATGTGATGTGCAAACATACTTATATGATGTGCAAACATACTTATATGATGCGCATATATACTTATATGATGCGCATATATACTTATATGATGTGCAAATATACTTATATGATGTGAAAATGTACTTATATGATGTGCAAACATTCTTATTTGATGTGAAAATATACTTATATTATGTTGAAAGATCCTTATATGATGTGCAAATATACTGATATGCTGTGCAAATATACTTATATGATGTGTACATATCATTATATGATGTGCAGTTTCCCTTATATTATGTGCAAACATCTTTATATGATGTGTTTGTGTCATTATATTATGTGCTTGTAAACTAATATTATGTGGTTTTATTTACTTCATTATGTGATGTCGAAACGTCATTATATGATGTGCTTTCATCGTCGTTATGGTCAATGAACATGATTACGATTAGAATGATTACTATCTGCGTCATAACTGATTCCGATCTGCTTCTGCGGAGTAACCGTTACTACTAATTAGGATCAAATCTGTTGCTACCGTTTGGAAAATGGTTGAGCTTTAAGATAAACCTTGGCATGTTAATACCTCGTTTTAAGATGCGAAAAATCACATCTGATATTGTTGGAAAATTGTAAAAATATAAATGAATTGCAAAGTTTTGTTTAAATCGCAAGTCTTTAATAATAAACATACGGAGTCTAAAATACGGTTAAGGTTATCAAATTTAATAAATAATTCTTTTATGTCATGCTCTATGATCATTTAAACGAGGGAAGGCATTATATTTGTCCATTTCGGTATACCTAACGTTAGTAATTTTTCTATAAGAAGATAATACACGAAGTTTAGTATTTTCATTGATGTAAATATTGCCTTTCTGATCATTTTAGCTGTTCGAGTTTCTCTTTATATATTCTTAAGATAGACACAAACAGTTGGGAATAAAACGGACTCTGATAGAGTAATTGCTCATATAAGGAACCGGTCATTTGTAACCCAAAAATAAGAGGGAATAGGAAAAGTGTCATTCAATTGTATAAAGTTATAAATTTGCCGCAGTATAATTTTATGCCGAATTCTTTGTCAACCGTAGGCATCAATCTCTACGCCTCGTTTTGCTCACCTGAATTGTTAAAACCTGAAAATTTAGTTTCAACAATTTCTCCTAGCAGAGAATTTTTCATAGGATGCTATTATTGAATGAAGGTGTGGTAAATATTAATGAAATCCAAACTAAGTTCCCTGAATTCGCAAATAACTTTCATACTTCAGTACTTTGATTATATATGTTCTTGTCTATACCTTGCAAGAAAAGGTTTCTCTATTATTAGTTATCAAGATAATAGCCAATAAAACAACAAAACTCTGAAAAGCCAAAACTGCCCAAAAAGTACCTTTACTATAGAGTATATTCAGACACATTGCACTATTTTTATTTTTATTTAATATATTATGTTTCCAGGATAAACGCAAAATATTAAAAGCCGCTGCCGTAAATCTTATATCTATCTGTAAGAGAACAACAGGTCTCAGTAAAAAATAAATAAATGCAGTGTTTTAAGTTCTTTTAGACAGCAGATTAAAAACGCTCAATTCTCTGGTTTTGTTGGATTGATACCTACCCTCAAAAATTTAAAGGTTGAAATGTCATTGGCTGATGTAATATATACAAGGACAGAAAATAAAATGACGTGTTGTCAGATCCTTGTATCCAAAGCTTAAAGAGATGATCTGTACATTGTATATTAATAAATAAATGTGTAAGACACCGACTCTAGTTTGAGGGAAGGAGCACGTGTATTTCCTTGTTCGAAATTAAAAAAAACAAAAATAATATGTTTTTTTTTTTAAGTTTCATCATTGTTTTATTTTTCCTCATTGTAAATGGAAACAAACTATTTCGCTTCCCTTCTGAAATAGATAAAATCTCTTTCAAGAAATTGAGAATCCAACATTTACAAAACAACTCCCCCCCCCCTTCACATAAAAAATATCAATGGTCGGTACGTTAGCCCTGTTTAATTTAGTCTAGAGATGAATACTAGTATATGAGCGGCTTCCCACGAATCCTTTTATATATTACTGTCTATATAGCTAGTGGTGGTACTTTCGTCGTAGCATGTTCGCCTTAAGGGAGAGAGAGGTCGTGGGTTCGAACCCCGGCCGGGTCAAAACCAAAGACTTTAAAATTCATATTTACATGCTGCTTCCCAGCTAATTATATCAGCACGCGGGATTAAGGATTAAGAGCAAAAGCTGGTCGGCTCGGAATCAGAAAAATGTGTCCGGGTAAGGTGATATACATGTCTTCCTTCGGAATTTTACCTTTTGAACTAGCTCAGGGTGTCTGTCTAGTACAAAACATGGTTAATATTCATATCACATTAACATGTTCTTGTACGAATATGCATATATCAAAGAATCCACCCATAATCATCTATAGTTGAAACTGTGAAATATATGCACAAAAACATGATAAAAAGCTGCACGTAAATGTAAGGCACCGAGTTCAGGTTCATTCCATATCTCCTTTAATCCATTTCAGGTGAAAGGGATGGGCGCTCGGTGGTCGAGTGGTTCCATTGTTATTTCGTGGCCTTTTATAGATGAATATGCGGTATGAGCTTTGATCATTGTTGAAGGCCGTACGGTAACCTTTTATTGTTAATTTCTGTGTCATTTTGACCTCTTGTAGAGAGTTTTCTCTTTAGCAGTCATAACACATCTTCTTTTTTATAAGTAGTCGAACGGATGTATCACTAGCATGTCAACACTTAGGTGTGCGATTTTAAATCCCGCAAGTGACAGGTAAGCTCGATTCCAATCTTAATTGATCAGAATTGTCTGTTTTCCAAACGAAGGTCAGGGGGTCTCTCCGGGCACTTCTGCTCTCTCCACCAATATAAACTCACCGCCACGAAATAGCATGAAAGTGTTGAAAGTGGCGCTAAATAACAGTCAATCAATCATCAATACCGGTATACTTATGGCCTCAAAATCTATATATTTAGTCTCACAAAGTCAATGTATGACATCAGTATACAGAGATAAAAATAATAACTATTTACAGTATACTATACAAAACAAGAGAGAGAGAGAGGTTTCAATTTACTGAGCCAGCTGGTGGACAAACGCACGTGTTAATTTTTTTTTTTATAAACGAACAAGCTGAAGTTGACATTTTACAGAAATCTTATACATCCTTCCTGTTTTCAAGTTTTCGTACATGGCTTAAAGTCTTGTCGGATAAATGTGTTTTTGTCATATTAAAATTTCCCGTTTTAGTAACAATTCCCAAATAGTTAATTTGTTTTATCATCTCAATGTTAGTATCATTGTAAGAAAATCGAAGATTTTTTGGCTTCCGTCCAAAAAAAAAACCCCACTAAGACTTTAATTTTGTCAACTTTCCTTTCAAGTTCCAAGCCTTACAATAATCTTGGAAAGCATTGAGTTGAGTCTGCAGGCCCTGTGCTTTTTCAGTCAACAACACCGTGTCATTTGCAAACAATTTAACAAAACACTTAAGATATATTTCTAATTTTCTTTCCAGATTTTCTGGTATAGTTCTGTTTAGTCCTGTAATGTTATTAGTCACTAAGAAATTATTTTAGTCAATCAAAAGAAAATAGAATAGGAAAGGTGATACGTTTTCTCCTTGTCGAACACCATTGTCACAAGCAAGCAAAGTATTCTGTATTATAATTACTACCGTGTATCATCGGTACAGCGGATATAGCTTCATAGGTACTTCGAAGCGTGAAAAACTATATACCGTACATTTATTTAACTACCGTACAGAAGGATTCACGTGGTCAGCTATACACAACGCTTCTTGTCGGAATAAAATATCGATAAATAACATATGTACAAAATATTTCAACGCCAACAGTGGCCTTCTATCAGAAAAAGAGATGCAATGAATATAGAATCATATCGGATGAGACGAGCGCCAACTTCTTTGACAAGTATTTGCACATGTTTTTAGTAAGGATTCTTGTTTTGGGCAAATAGTGAGACTTCTCTAATCAATAACCTACCACAAAATAATTTCTTAAAACAAAAAATATTTTTAGATTGAAGTACATACTGATATAATGTAAACATAACAAAGATTTTCGTACCGTGCCAGAAGAAAAATCGATCACGACCCATTGGTTAGTACCAAATCTGCTGTACCGATGATACAAGGAGATGCCAGCGAGTGGGCAAGTGTTGAAACAAAGAGTGATGACACAGTAATAAGGTGGACACAGTAATGACAAGGTTAATGCTTTTTATTCTATTTTTTTTAAAGAGACGAAAAAGAGGAACAAAATGCAAAAGACGGGCGTCACCCCATTCATCTCGTTTGGAAAATAAAAATATTAAATACCCTATATTGGAAAAAGTGTGGCAAAATGTGATTTTCAGTGTTTTTTTCCCCCTTTTAACTCAATAACTGTATCGTCTACGTAAAATCCGTTGCCATTACCGAAAAGCATCAAAATAAGTACCACAACGGTAAAATCCGTTCTAATCGGACGAAAAAAATAAATCTAAAACACTTCGTAAGGAATCAACCCTTCATATCTCAGAAATCGTTGACGCTACTCCAAATCTGTTGACATACTAGTACTCATGTTTCCTTGTTAGCAGCAACCCTCTATCAAGTTCGACCAATCAAATATATCCTTGAATTTTATTAGCATTTAAAAAATCTCCATTAAAATAAGTTGAAAATAAACAATCTGTATATGCCAATATGTGCTCATTGTTGAAGATCGTATGGTGACCTATAGTTATTGATTTCTGTGTCATTTGGTCTGTTGTGGAGAGTTGTCTCATTAGCAAAGATACCAGTTTTCTTTTTTTATAATTACCCACATAGCCATTTCGCACTACGTCGACTAAGCTTGCAGTCTTCGAAATTGTTGGGTATTTTCTCACATAATTGGCTTTTTCTGTGGAAAAAAGATTGGTTCAAAGACAAATGAAAAGTCCTATCACACATATTTTCGACTTGGTATGGTTTTAGAGGAAATGAAATCAATCTCGTCCTTTAGTAGCATAGATTATATGATATACTAGATTTAATATCATTGTACATATGCAATACTACATTATACATCTTACCATTTACAGATTATTATCACATATTTTGTACTGATATGTACGTTTTTGCATGGCCAATAATAGCCGGAAGTCAAGGCTGGTTATCAGCCCTCGGGGCCGATATCGATATCAGCCCTCGAAATCCATATCAAGCCCCCGAGTTTAACTTCCGGTAACCTGTCAATCAAAGACTATTTGTAAACAAGTTGAACACAATGAAAAGAAATTTAGAAAGTTACGAATCTGTTGTAGTAGAAAAAAGGAGAAATCAACAGTGAACTGAAATCACAAAAAAATTGCCGTCATAAAGAATTTAAAAAACATAAATGACGCCACACTGGAATGAGTAGCGATATAGGATTCTTCCTAAGCATTTTTTAGCATTTGAAATGTAACACTTTAAAGTCGTTTAATATTTGCAATTCCTGGAATTAATATGTTAATTGTAAATCATTTCTGAAAATTTTCACAAAACTTTGTTTACCTACTGTGATACCAGAGACATATATACATATATGTCTCTGGTGATACGAACTTTTTTTTTTTAACTTACAGTGATACATATTTTAAATTTTTTTGGGTTAAATATCTTTTTGATTTTTGATGAAATATCAAACATAATTTGGTTTAAGCTATTTATTTTCTCTTGCTTGAAAATATGTGATAAATAGATTATAACATGTCATTTTCCATATGGTCCATGGTATCAGCCCACGACCCATATCAAGCCCTCGGGCTAAAGCCCTCTGGCTTGATATGGGAGTCTAGAGCTGATACCAGGGCCATATGGAAAATGCCATGTAATAATCTATAAATATTACTAGTATTCAATAACATTTCATAAAACAAACCATCTCGCCATAGTATGCATTAGTAGATAATTTTATATTGTTATTTTTATGAAATATTTTTGAAAATACTGTGATTTCAATGGTGTCTTTTGCAATGAATAGAAATAAGCAGATGTGGTATGAGAGCCACTGAGACAACTCTCCATCCAAGTCATAATTTGTAAGAGGAAACAATTATAGGTCATAGTACGACCTTCAACACGGAGCAAATGCTTAAACCAAATAGCAAGCTATAAAAGGCTCTTAAATTTGTTATCATTTTCTCCACAGCCGGGAATTTCTTAAACTAGCTCCTGTATTAACTGATCTTAATCTTCAACCGAAATTTTTGAAACGTTGATTTTGTTAAATTGCTTTGTCTCATTTTCCCTATAAATTTGCACTTTCGCTAGCGATTGACACATATTTGAGCCGGGTTAATAGTTTACAGAAGCAGATCGGAATCAGTTATGACGTAGATAGTAATCATTCTAATCGTAATCATATTCATTGACCATAACGACGATGAAAGCACATCATATAATGACGTTTCGACATCATATAATGAAGTAAACCTAACCACATAATATAAGATTACAAGCACATAATATAATGACACAACCACATCATATAAAGATGTATGCACGTAATATAAGGGAAACTGTACATCATAAAATGATGTGTACACACCATATAAGGATCTTTGCACATCATATAAGTATATTTGCACATCATATAAGGATCTTTGCACATAATATAAGTACATTTTCACATCATATAATAATGTTTGCACATCATATAAGAATGTTTGCACATCATATAAGTATATTTGCACATCATATAAGTATATTTGTACATCATATAAGTATGTTTGCACATAATATAATGATGTTTGAACATCATATAAGGATATTTGAAAATCATATAAGGATCTTTGCACATCATATAAGGAAATTTGCACATCATATAAAGGTTTTTGCACATCATATAATGACAAGTGCACATCATATAAAGGTAAAAGCACAGCATATAAAGGTAAATGCACATCATATAAAGGTAAAAGCACATCATATAATGAAAATGGTCATAACAAGACAGTGTTGGCGTTCCATATTTCAGGATTCAAAGCAGCTGTATAAATGAAATCATATTTTTATTGTTTAACTTCTTACTAAAATTCATCAACACCATATATATCAAAATTCAAACCTGTTATTCGAGATAATTTATCAGATGCAAATTAACCTAGTTTTAAAATCGAACGATATTCTGAAAAAGTTAATATACTTTGAATGTTCCGCAGTCTACAAATGTAATGATAAATAGTTTTTCAATAATAATATGATTAACGTAAATCTTTCATTTTGAATTACAGAAACAACAGTTCCTTTGCTGTTAACATCAGAATCTCTATCGCAAGGTATAAATGTCAAAATAAAATATCTTACAAATTGGTAAAAGCCATAATGTACATATTCATGTATTCAATTAATTCACTCATTTTCAACACATTGTATTTGCGTCATGTCAATATTGGCATCATGTATTGTCCTTCGTTCACCCTCTGAATGGATTTAATCAAATTCTACTAAACTTTTGTTTTATGATTCTTTAAAGAGTCTCAAGTAATTTTTAAAAACGTGGAGTGACAATATCCAGTTCTAATGCGCTCCTTAAACACTGTTAAACCTATCTACGATATAGGTTGATAGCAATGTATCTTTAATGTTTGCCTTGTCCGTTCGTAACAATATGGTTTGTTTAATATCGGTCAAACTAAGAACAATGGACGAACGACGAGGAAACACAATTTCCTATTTTTACAAGTGTCAGAATTATTTCACATGTTTTTCATATTTTGTATGAAAGTGAGAAAAACATTTCAAATCTAGATAGTTATTTAATAACAATTTTATAATTTTTACTTTTATACCTCAGTATAATATATATGATAAAGAGAGAGCAGCTTTGGTTTTAACTGTTATGAAAATTTACATCTCGACCGTAACCTGTGATGAAGGTTTTTCCTAAATCATGTGGCATGCTAATTTTCATTGGTATTTTAATATTTCCTCCAGCAAACCATAAACATTATAAGTATATAAAAAACAAAATGTTCTAACTCAGAATTTTAGCACTTGCAAAGAAATCTTCGAAAGCAATCACCTACAGAGGAGTGCTACAATGTTAAGAAATTGAACTATCAAAAAATTTGAACACAGTAATAAACTAAATTTCATCAACAATAACATGAACATTAAACTGGGTTATTTTTTCCAGTTGTAGAAACAACAATTTCTCTACTATCGACATCAGATGCTGTATCGCAAGGTATGATGTACATAATATACACAATTAACGAAATGTATAAAGCAAAAACATATTTTTTAGAAACAGCCTATTCATTTTTTTTGGCTTACATATTTCAAATTTAGAATAAAATATGTAATAGATGATGCATATTTTAAGGTTTTTCTTAAAAAGAAGGTAGGTCTTTCTTTGAGCAATCCTGACACCCCAAGCTGTTTTCTGCGACAAGAAAAACCTTCACATATGCATTATCTGACTTTTATACCGTCAAACAAACATTATTCTTATAAAGATTTACAAAACTTGGTATCCTTTATTACCGACCAGACTAAACATGCTTAAGTAGGATATTCCTTTCTAATTTCTTTAGGTTTAAATACGCCGTACGGCTCATTTAGAATGTGAAATAAAACTCACTAATTAATCTAGATAAACATTATTATCCATACACAATAAAAATACTACTGTAACTGCATGAAGAAAGAAACAAATGAAGTGTTACCATCCGATAACGGTGTATGACAAATACAAGACACATTGTAAGTAATTTATTGTTCCAACTTAGTTAATAGAAAAGGAAGGGGTATTTTTTTGTTGTTGTGAGTTACATGATTATTTTACAATAGAATATAATAATATCTGTTGATAGAGTAAAAGGTATACATGGATTTAAAAAAGTTAAGAACTGACACGAAGACGAATTTAATAACATGAAGGTCACAGTATGAGAGCGTATTCAATGTGTATCGTCCTGAACATGCATGATATATTTGCCACTGGACGTGAAGCAAGCAACCAACAATTAATCAACCTACTCAGTGTGACATTTTCAAAATCTTCAACGCGAATATGTCAAACCTGGCTTAATTGTATGAAAGTCTATATTAAAAGTTATCTCATATGTAAGATAATATATGATAATGAGTCTGTGATGTAGCGACAGGTTAATAAAATTAAAATGCGGGCAAAGACGATTTTTTTACACCTTTCATCGAAGTAAATTATAGATTGCATTTTTATCAAGGAAAATAATTACCTCAAACGGGTCATCATTTTATGCCTTTAGGCACACTTCATTGAAATATTTTATCGTTCGGATTGATTCTGAAAAAGAATTACCTATTGTTCTGAGAAAATAACTCCATATAGGTATATAAAGCCTGTTAATGGTATTTGATTTTGCATTTAAAGTATAATTGTAAACACAACACTTGGCATAAACATTGTAGTGAAATGAAGGCAGTATTAGTCCACATGATATCAATTATGAGAAGTAATAAAGATGAAATTAAACGAACGAACATTTTAATTAAGAAAAGAAATAGGAAAGTTGTAAAATATGAAAATATTTCAATAGATATAAGCGAACATTGTATATATCAACAAATAAATGTATATGTTTATATCAATTATTGATTATTTATATTCCAAGATAATGTATTGTAATATTTTGTTTTTTCAAACTTAATTGTTTTGACAAACTACCCGAATAAAGCAAATATAAATGTTGATTAATAAGGTTATCAGAGTTAATAATTTTATAATCTCTTTTTATCCATTAATATATGACTAATCCAGCATTATAATGAAAGGTCCCTCTATTTCTTGACAAGAAATACAGGGCTATTTTTAAACATATCTATCTATAGTTGATTGGGAAACAAGTTTTGCAACTTATATTAATCCCGTTCCACCAGACCATACTCGCAAATGGTGTCGAGGGAGAGCCAAACATTGAGTTTATGAAATTTTCATCCCACACCGGAATCGAACAAGGAACCTTTGTGTTAGTAGTCCGATGCACTAACCACTACACCACGGCTCTCCAGGGCTATTCTCTGGTAATCATTCTTATTTTACGGTTCATCAACGTCTCAGCTTGTATTCATACACTCTTGCTTTCATTCGACATGTTGTTCCTTTATACGACACTGATTGTTTACCTACAAAATGAAAGCATATCAAGAAAATTCATTGATAAGTTTTTGAGTAAATAAAAGATCAATGTGTTTAATGAATTAAACACCTACTATCAATATGTAATAGTATCAATCAAACGATTTAAGCTATACAATTCAATTATCAAAATATTATTTACAGGTCTAATTGTCGGGTTAGTTATTGGTTCATTCGTGCTGGTATTCATTGTAGCTGTTGTTTGTTTAATCAGAAGGTACGTTAAATAAAAAATAAAAAAAATGTCGGTATATTCAAATACATGAACAGCGAGTCCGGTTTGGAAATCCTCACATTTCATATACCCTGCACCCTCAATACACCGCAATTTAGTCAACAAGCATCACTGCAAAAACAACCACAAAAATCAGAAGGCTAATAAGTACTGTACTCTGAAAACTAATATCTAAAACATATGAAGCCAACCAAACAAATTTTTAGGGGAATTAAATAGCTACAACGTGTACAAAAGTTTAGCCCTGTTACGTTAGAAAACTTGTCACCAGAATTCAGATATTACTTGTTTTATGCTCATTCACTTAGTTCAAGCTAGGGCAAATTAATGTAAAAAGCACGTCCAATCAAATAAGTATATGACGGGCAAAATTTCCTTTATGCCATTAAGCTCATACATGTCCACATAATGGTTGTCGACTGTAAAATAAAACCAGCATATGAGTTGCTACAAAGACAATGCACCGTTCGTGCATATGGTCACTGTAAATGATTTTATAATTCATGTCTTTAAGTTCTCTCTAGGTTTAATGTAAGAGATGTCAAAAGATTTAACCTCAAACTAATTCTATAAACAAATGAATCGTAAAATTGATTGTATTTTGGTGTACGTTTTATTAGACTGCACTCTATTTGGGAATTATGGCACTCAACTTATCTTGTGCGGTAAAGGTGAGAATATTCTTTAAATAAATTATATATCAACACACATTTTTTCTACTGAAATCAATACATAATAGATATTTTGTTTTAATTCAGGTTTTTAATGGAGAAATACAATTTAGAAAAGATTGAAAATCTTCAAGGAAATGACTATACCGCACATCAAACTATAGCTCTACAGCAGTCTTCGAGTCCACTACATTATGAAGTTGTTCAAAATACAAATAACCAATATGCTTTTACAAACATAGCTATTACTAACTCTAATGAAATTATTAACAATGTTAAATTCGACGACGAACGCAATCAAATTGCACCTCTCGGAAATGAAACCCGAAGTAAAAATGAATCCAAAGTGAATCAATATGATGTTATCGATCCTACAGTCATAACAAGCTCTTGTCGTTCAACAGAAGATAAATCCGTGGAAACCGAAAATCATACAGTTTTAGATCAGAATGAAACCGACTTAGACCGACCAAAAATGTCCGACAAAACCCAAGCTTATGATGTTACTAGAGCTATCAATGTTGTAGGACCACACGCTTGTGCTGGTTTTCATTCAAGAGATGATGAAACCGTGGAAACAAAATCCGAAGATAGAAGCAATCATATTGTTCCTCTTGAAGATGAATCCAAGGGAAAATTTGAAATCAAAGACAATCAATATGAGGATATTGATCCAACAGCTATCACAAGTTTATGTCGTTCAACAGAAAATAAACCCAGGGAAACAGAAAATAATACAGTTTTAGATCAGAAAGGATCGGAGTTTGACCGATCAAAATTGTCCGACAAAACCAAGTCGTATGATTTAACTAAAACTATCAATGTAGAACATGATAATTCTGTTATGTCTAAAGTAGGACCACACGCATGTGTTGGTGGTCATTTAAAAGATGATAAAACCAAAACCGTGATAACAGAAACCGACGATGAAAGCAAACATAGTGCACCTCTTGAAGATGAAACCAAGGGAAAATTGGAAACCAAAGGCAATCAATATGAGGAAATTGATCATATCGCCAATATAAGCGTTTGGCATTCGACAGAAGATAAACCCAGTGTAATAAACAATTATACCGTTTTAGATCCCAAGGAGACCGGATTTGATCGATCAAAAATTATAACCAATAAACAATCTTATGAGCTTGCCAAACCAGTCCGTGCCGAAAATGAGGAGTATGGTTTGTCAAAGGACGGAACAAACGACTGTGCTGGTAGAAGCAATCACAAGGAATTGGAAAATATTTATAACCATGCAATTGATAATGTTTATGATTCTGGAAGTCATGAACGAACAGATTTTGGGAATGAAAACGCATACGATCATTTTGTAAGACAGAAGGACGGAAGATGAATAATATTTATCAATACAAACCTAATGAAGATAGTAGCTTTTTATTCTCAATTTAATCCCGAGTATCATTTAAGAACAAGTATAATTGTGTAATAAAGTGAATGCTGATAGATTGAAGCCAATATAACTATAGTTTTAAATATAGTTAATATTGAATTTTGAGTCGTTCAGTATTGGTACGACTTGACTAACATTTATTGAAAATCGCAGTCTTTTGTAGAAACAACAAATTATACTAAAACATTTTATGTCATTATTATTTGCTTATGGGTTTGAAAATGTGAACCCTTTCTTATTATATGTGTTTTTGTTTCCTTTATTGTTTCATGTGTCACGTTAAAAAAACATAATTATTAAATAACATTACTAAATGAATAAAGTTTTAAATTACAAAATGTATGCCTGAATTTGACTTATCATACGCTTTTTCATGCCGATTACTTTTTGTTTTTGTTTTCTAGAGCCACAATAACCATCACGCAACTGTGGTAACCTCATCTCGCTACGTGCAGTATTAAACCCATGTTATTCTGCTTTGAATTTTGTTTGTTTTTTCAGAGTCAAGTTATTTGTCACTCTTTTATTTGCTAGTATGTGCAGCTTCTTCTTAATGTTCATTTTCCGTAGCCAACACGGAAGTAGATGGGCTTACGCAAAACCAGTTTAAAGTAAACCGCGGTGTGTGTCTGTACCAAATAATGATATCTTTCTGAAATGGCAATTTGTTTTGTTTGTTGTTGGTATTTGTTTATTCGTCGATGAAAAATAAAAAATAACAAAACTTTTATATAAATATGACAAATGTAATACATATTAATAGTTAATACTTTTAGGATTCCCAGTTTCAAAACAGATACATCTCCTAAGAGAGAGAATATTGCAGTTTAGTGCAAACAAAAATGAAAATAAGCTCCGCACATCATGTTGAACAAAAGGGGTATCATCAGATCGACTATATTTTATTTAATCACTGTCTTCAATTATTATATTATAGAATTTCCCCAACTAATAAGTTTGTTTGATGAACCAGGACCAAGTGTAATATGAATAAGACTTGAATGAAAATACAATGTAGATCTTTGGGAGGATAACACAAGATAGATTTTTCCTATATATTTGCCAAGTCAATCAGATGAAAATGTTTCACTGTTTACAAATATTTATTTTTTCACATGTCAAAATACAATAGTTGTTTTCATGTAGAAATTAAATGACATTTATTAAAAATGTGAATGATCATAGTTCGCATTTTATAATTGAATTTCTTTATTTTATTAATAGGGTGTACGTCAATAAACAAGAAAAAATGGTTTCACACTGTACTAACTGTGGAAATTTTATTGTGGAAGTCTGCTAAAAAAAAGTCATGGTTAAATTTAGCAAACTGACTAGTACATATTCGATTTAGATTCGAACATCCGTCAAATTAAAAGAAATAAATTTAACCATAACATTCAACAAGTCATACTTCTTATATAATTTGCATATCTATAAATACATGAATTGGATTGGTCGATTAGAAATTTTTCTCTTGGTTTACATTTTGATTAATCATGTTTCCCAAAATACTTCCGTAACCTTAATCTCCGAAACTACTTCCGTAACCTTCACTTTCATCTATTTATGCACAGTACACATGCGTGGACCCCGGGATTTTCAACAAATTGAGAATGAAAAACAAAAACATTAAAAACAGTTGTTTCTATTCTAATGCATATGTATTGTATATTTTAACTAAGTTTAGTATATGATCACTTGATGGAACATTCAATGAAAAGCAAACATTATATGAATATGAATATTTCAATGCAATTGTTATGACACATAATATGAATCTTGATTAATAAAATATCACAGTCCTCCCCAAGTAATAGAAAATAACAATTGCTTGTTATAGATATTACATATCTCCCTGGAAATATTAATACATCTATATATAATCTCTAGAGCTAATATGTTTAATCCGATGATCAATTACCCGTAAACTTTACTGATTTTCAAGCTATCAATAACACGTACACCATTTAAGACATCCATAAATATCATTGGTATGTCCACATGCGATGAACATAATGAAGTACAAGCAGGCGACACATCTCAATTCAATCAACATGTCAATGATGTCACTGTAACATATCATGTACAGTCAAATGCATAAGTTTTATACCAGTATTCCCGATATTTCAGATATTGTTCTTCATACAAACGCGTCTCTAGATGAATATAAGAAGACCTGTTATGTGTGTCAATAAGACAAATCTCTCATCTAGGTCACAATGTGTAAAGGTAAACCTTTATAGGTCACAGTAAACTATGGTCGCCAACACATATAGATTATTGGCTCACACCAGACAGCAAGATATAAAGGGCCCTAAAAAACATATGTAAAACCATTAAAACGGAAAACCCAACGGTATTATATAAATAACAAACGAGAATTGAGAAACCACATCAACAAACGACAACTACTGAACATAAGATTTCTGACTTAGAACTGTAGGACTGGAACAAACAATTTCATCGGGTTTAAATATTTGCCCTAAGCTGAAGCAATAGTGCAACATCACAACATATTAAAGACGATATGCAAGTTAATGGTCGTCATTTTGCTCAAATTTATATTCATGAACACAAACGATCAAAGTTGAAAGAGAGATAAATGCAGATTACAAATCTTTTTAGGAATCAAATGGTAAAGTTCTTCACACAATCTCACTCTCAATGTTACAAAATCTCACTCCAAGGTTACAAAATAGAAAATAATTGAGCTCACTCCTATAAGGTATTGTAGAACATATCCGATCACTGTAGGACACATATTAACCACGACAAAGCTATTTAATGGTAACAAGAGATGTATGGTACACGTTAGTAATAGCCAAGTTCGTCCGATTATATTTTCGAGAACTAAGGCGTTTCTTCCTCATGAATAAAATAGCTTTTCTGTAGTTAGCAATGCATTTCGGAATGTTTGCTCCTAATAGCTACACAACTTTGTATTTTTATCTTTTTTTATTCGAGCGTCGGTGAATAGTCTTTGTAGACTTTGTGCGTCTGACGCAAATACAAAATTGTGATAGTGGTATCTGTAATTGGTTTAGCCCCGCCACATTATTTATGTATGTGCCTATCCCAAGTCAGGAGCCTGTAATTCATAGTCGTTTGTTTATGTGTTACATATTTGTTTTTCGTTCATTTTTTTTTTACATAAATAAGGCCGTTAGTTTTCTCATTTGAATTATTTTACATTGTCTTATCGGGGCCTTTTATAGCTGACTATATGCGGTATGGGCTTTGCTCATTGTTGAAGGCCGTACAGTGAACTATAATTGTTAATGTTTGTGTCCTTTTGGTCTTTTGTGGATAGTTGTCTCATTGGCAATCATACCACATCTTCTTTTTTATATTATTATTATATCTATTTACATTAATATTGATGATGGTAACCAGTTATTCTGAACACGTTGTCCGTACCGATACGCAAACACATAGATCATCCAAAAAGATCGTAATCGCTAATGTTGGTTCGGTTAAACAAGGTATAGAAGACTATACATGCTATACTCGGTTTGATAAAAGTACATTGAGGTGACGTCGACATTTGAAGATAAATTGGATTAAACTACAAACGGAGACGAAATAGAGTGCATGTACCTTTCAAGGTTAGGTGACTAAAATATACAAGTCAGGCACATGAAATCAGAAATAGTTTATATGCAAACAAATGAAGACGAAATAAACCACTATATGTATTTATCATTTCGGAAATTTCTGCGCCATTACAAACTCTCGTATCATCCATGACTTATGTATGACACTAGTTATGAAGTAAAGTGCCTTTGAAGTCCGCTGAAAAAATGTTCGCAGTTGAAATACTAATTGAAGCTAATAACGTACAGATTATTGTAGGAGATGAAATAATTGGATGAAAATCGAGGATTCGTTAAACAGAAAAATAACAAAAAATACAGATAAAAATTAAGATTTATAGTGTTGATAAAGATTACATCAAACCAAACCTAAAACTTTAGTACATACCACAAGACTTCAAGATTGTGAAGAAGCCAATCAGGATCGTATATATACATGTATGAACGCAGATGTAAACAGAATCCCGACATTACTAACTTAATTGACTGATTACTTAAGTTTTCCCCGAAACTAAATAAAGACTTAACAATCCTACTTTTATTCCGCAAATTAAGTACACAGTATTTGCCACTGCTGGTGGAGATTTATTTCCCCGAGGGTATCACAAGCCCAGTAGTCAGCACTTTTTGTGCTGACATGAATTGTCATTGATATGCATATGGTTATATTTATAAATTTACTGTTTTCAAAAATTTAATTTTTTTTAAAATACTAAGGCTTTTCTACGTCAGGCATAGATTACCTTAGCCATATTTGGCAACACTTTTAGGCATTTTTGTCCTCAATGCTCTTCAACTTCGTACTTTATTTGGCCTATTTGACTTTTTTGGATTCGAGCGTCACTGATGAGTCTTTCGTAGACGAAACGCGCGTCTGGCGTATATTTGTACAAAATTTAGTCCTCGTATCTATGATGAGTTCATTTATACACCAAAGAGACGTTTCTAAAATAAAGGAGTGGATATTGATCACCGGGACGTAACTATGTGTTTCTGGTTCAGTATATGCGCACACTTGATACTGAACGCCATTTTATCCAAATACTTGCATACAAATACATTCGATTTCAAAGAAAAACCTGACCGAAGATTAGAATGTTGATGTACCAATTATAAGACTTAGTGTGTCAGCATATTAGCATTGTAAAATGTCAGTTGCGGTAAAATCGTCCTTTGATTGTCGTTGTTTACAGAAATAGTTTCTTGTGTTGACAAGGTAGTCAGAACTTGTTATTTTTTTCTTACATTTTTCTAATCTAGTTCTTATATTTTATGCATCAAATAGTAATTGTAGTAAGTAGAGGAATAAAATTACATTCCAAATATATTAAGGAAATAAAAGTTTCGAATTTTTGAAAAACTAAGGCTTATCTACCCCAGGAATAGATTTCCTTATCTGTATTCGGAAAAACGTTTAGGAATTGTACGTCCTCAATGCTCTTCAACTTCGTATTTTTTTTTTTGGTCTTTTAAAATGTTTTTGATTCGAGCGTCACTGATGAGTCTGTTGTAGACGAAACGCGCGTCTGGCGTAATAATAAAAATGAATTCCTGCATGCATGGTATCTATGATGAGTTAATTGGTATTAAAGTGATTTGATCCAGTTTGAAAAAAGTATACATTAGTAGGTCCGCAGCTAGAAAACTAGTTTTATATTTTGATTTGAGTTTTGAAAATAACTTCAGGTTTCGATTACAATCCCTGACTGACTTAATAAATTATATATGCATCTAGCCACTTGACCAGTTGACGACTCGCATATAAATTTGATTGCACATTAAAAGTTCGAATGAATTTTATTTAACAGCTGCTTTGTAATGATGTCAGATTTGATAGAAATACGTGTGAAGTATTATATGTAACAAATCTTTTTTTTTAAACGGAATGTTAAAAGACATATAAAAAGAAAGTGATAATCAATTTGAGTTTGTTAGCTTTATTTAATTGAAAAATAAGTCATACAATATTACAAAAATGTATATGTACAATAAATTTGTCAAATATGATACTACTTGTAAAAGGCATGCATATAATCATTATAGGCCCAAAATAATCAAATCAATATTAGTAAGATTGAATATTTTTATAATAAAATTGTGTGTGTTGTGTGTTAATGACAGTGCTGATGGGCTTAGTAGCACCAGCACAATATTCAGAACTTCTGTGTTTGTACCATAGTAAAGGTGCATAAAACATTATTCTAGTCCGTTTGTCCCGAACGTCCAAAAAAAGGGTTCTGTTCTCTTAACTTTAGTTGCCTCAACCAAATACTACAAAACTTATACACAAAATTAAAAAAAAAGATGTGGCATGAGTGCCAAAAAGAACTCTCCACAAAAGACTAGATAGCACAGAAATTAACAGCTATAAGTCACCCTACGGCCTTCAACAATACACAAAGTCCATACTTCATAGTCAGCTATAAAAGGCACTGAAATGACAATTTAAAGCAATTCAAACGAGAAAGAAACGGACAAATTTATGTACAAAAAATGAACAAAAACAAATATGTAACACATTAACAAACGACATGAATTACAGTCTCCTGACTGAAGACATGCACATACAAACAGAATGAGGCGGATTAAATATGCTAGCGGGATCCTAACCCTCCACTTAATGTGGCATGAGTGCCAAAAAAGAACTCTCCACAAGAGACCAGATGACACAGAAGTTAACAACTATATGTCACCATACGGCCTTCAACATTGAGCAAATAGATATAGGAAGATGTGGTATGAGTGCCAATGAGACAACTCTCCATCCAAATATCAATTTATAAAAGTAAACCATTATAGGTCAATGTACGGCCTTCAACACGGAGCCTTGGCTCACATCGAACCACAAGCTATAAAGGGCCCCAAATTACTAGACTAGTGTAAAACCATTTAAACGGGAAAACCAACGGTCTAATTTATATAAAAAAAGAAGCACGTATAAATTACTAAAACAAACGACAGCTAATGTACATCAGATCCCTGAATGAGGACATGTGCAAAGATTTGCAGCGGGTTTTATAAAATCACAAAATAGGAAAACACACTATTAAACGAAATTCAAACGAGAAAAGAAACGGACAAATGTATTGGCTCCTGAGTTGCGACAGGCGCATACATACTGAATCAGGTGGGTTGAACATGTTAGCGAAGACTTGCAATAACACCAAACGTACTTTGAAATCTAAAAACAATTATTTCCAGTAGGAAGACGAAATGCAATACCATTTTAACACAAACAAAATTAATTATTTTTAGTAGTTATTCTTGTATTTAAAACATTTCTTTAGCTTATCCTCTTTTTAATAGTGTTCTCTGATTAGAGATGGGTTTCTTGCGTTTATGTTTGAATAATCATGAATGAGGGAGAGGTATGACAAGCATATGCAATAATTTATTCGTAAACGAAATTGAATGATTGATTGAAATCAAATTTTCAGTTCACACTCAACTAGTGTAACGATACAATTTAGCCGTCTAGCTTATATATAGGTTTGAAAAGAAAAGAAAGAAAGAAAAAAATAGTCAGAATTCGGAACGTCAAGCATTTTGTGTTGTTGTTAGATTTATTGTAGTAATAAAAGCTTACAACTATATTACGCTCATTTTTTTCTTTATGCAGTATTAATAAATACTTACAACTATATTACACGCAGTTTTTTTTCTTTGTGCAGTAGTAATAAAATAAAGCTTACAACTCTATTACACGCAGGTTTTTTTCTTTATGCAGTAGTAATAAAAGTTTACTACTATATAACACGCATTTTTTTCTTTTATGCAGTATTAATAAAAGCTTACAACTATATTACACGCAGTTTTTTTTCTTTATGCAGTAGTAATAAAATAAAGCTTACAACTATATTACACGCAGTTTTTTTCTTTATGCAGTAGTAATAAAAGCTTACACCTATATTCCACGCAGGTTTTTTTCTTTATGCAGTAGTAATAAAAGCTTACAACTATATAACACGCCGTTTTTTTCTTTATGCAGTATTAATAAAAGCTTACAACTATATTACACGCAGTTTTTTTCTTTATGCAGTAGTAATAAAAGCTTCCAACTATATTACACGCAGTTTTCTTCTTCTTCTAGAAGGGTCCTAGTGGGTCAAAAAGCTTTGCCATAGGGGAAATTTTATGAAAGAAAGGAGGGGGGAGTATAAAGTCACCCTTCCCTTACTTTGGACCTCAATTAAAAAAGTTCCGTAACTTTACCCACCTGGGTCTTTGGGCTAGGCAATATTGGACAAGTGCTTATCATTTGTACCTATTTGGCAAAAAAAAAAATTGCCGTAAGGCCAATTCAATGAAGAAAAGGAGTAATATGGTAATGTTTCCCTATCCCAACTTTGGACTTCAATGAAAAAAGTTCCGTAACATTACCCATCTGGGTCTTTAACGCAAGGCAACCTTGGGCAAGTGCCTATCATTTGTACTAAGTGGGCAAAAAAGCTTTGCCGTAGGGAAAATCTTATGACGGAAAGGAAGAGAATGGTAGGGTCACCCTACACTAACTTTTGACCTTAATTCAAAAAGTTCCGTAACTTTACCCACTTGGGTCTTTGGGCCTAGGCAACCTTGGGCAAAGGCCTATCATTTGTACCTATTTGGCAAAAACAACTTTGCCGTAATTTAATGAAGGAAAGGAGGAAGATGGTAAGGTCACCCTATCCCAACTTTGGACTTCAATGAAAAAAGTTCCGTAACATTACCCACTTGAGTCTTTGGGATCAGGCAACCTTAGACAACTGCTTTGCCGTAGGGAAAAAATATGAAGGAAAGGATGGGGGGGGGGGGGGGTAGGGTCACCTGTCCCAATTTTGAAACTCAATTAAAACAAACTTCCGTAACTTCCCAATATAAAAAAATCAAAATTAAGATTAAATATTTTTTATAATAAAATTGTGTGTTTGTTGATGACAGTACTAATATCACCAGCACAATAGTCAGATATTCTGTGTTGGCGCCATAGTGAAGTGGCATAAAGTGTTACCCTAGTCCGTCCGTCCCGAACGTCCAAAAATAGGTTCCGTTCTCCTAACTTTAGTTTGCCTCAACCAGATACTACAAAATTTATACACAAAATAAAAAAAGAAGATGTGGCATGAGTGCAAATGAGAACTCTCGACAAGAGACCAAATGACATAGAAATTACCAACTTTTTAATATTATAACTTAAACGCGTACATTTAAACTTTAAAAACTTCCTGTTCATTACCACATACATCCGTTATGTTTAAAATGGATACGTTATTGATAAATGCGTTCTTATTTTCATGTATTGAATATGTTGATATATCAACGATGCAGGTAGCAGGTAGGATTTGTTTCTTTAAATTCTATGTACAACCCTTTTCATGTTTTTTTTTATCATCAATGAAATATTTGTATTCCTTAACTACACCAAACGGTAACTATGTTTAGTTTTCGGAATTATATTCTTTTAATAAATGTATGGTTTTTTTTCAAATATAAGTAAAATCTAACTTGAGAAAGATTAAGAAAGTCACCATTTAAAATTCCTATCGAGATTTGCATTGAAAAGGGAGCTAACTCTTGCAAAAAAGCAGAAATATCAATAAAAATTGATACAAAATTAAAACTTAATCGCTTCTGTTCATTAGAATGTTTTGATTCTTGGTTTTTAGCGGTCTTTAGAGTATAACAATTGTTATCAAAGATACCAGGATTATAAGTTAGTACGCCAGACGCGCGTTTCGTCTACATAAGACTCATCAGTGACGCTCATATCAAAATAGTAATAAACCAAACAAATACAAAGTTGAAGAGCATTGAGGATCCAAAATTCCAAAAAGTTGTGCCAAATACGGCTAAGGTAATCTATGCCTGGGATAAGAAAATCCTTAGTTTTTCGAAAAATTCAAAGTTACAAACAACTCTAAAGGTGTTTTCATATATTTTATCAAGCTATAATCTAGATTTTGTAATTCATTAGTTGACCATTTATTGAATTTTTCAACATGTCAAGAATCTCAAATTTAATAAAAATAATTAAGCATGTAGGTTTAAAGGTTCTTAAGATGAGTAAGTTGTTAATTATAGTATAACTTATCGCCGTATCTGAATATGAAAATTAAGACAACGCTTGACCGAACGACGCATGGAGCACGAGTTTAATCCATAGCGGCATTCGGTCACAACTTGTCTTATTTTTTATATTGAAATACGGCGATTAGTTATTCTTTTTATTACATTGGCAAATAGCTTTTTTTTTTATGAAATTAATGTAGAAAATGTAAGGAACTATATCATTTTTCCAACGCATTGACAATTTGTTTTGATCCGACGTTATCGACGTCTTGACAACGCCTATTGTTGGATGACGTCAGAGAGAGATATAACCATGTTTATTTCACATGTGAAATTATCGGATTTATTTTACTGGGAAATCAATCACTGTGCTTAACCCTCTTACTGCGGGAAGGACATATGTGTCCTCCCCTGGCTTACTGCGGGAAGGACATATATGTCCTTTGTGTATTAAATACAGCTGTTTTTCATAGAATGTGCTAAACTACATAGCCCTTCCCTCATTTATTGTATAGATTAAAAATATTAGAATAATTAAAATATTTGTTTTTGTTTACTCTTCTTTTTCGTGAAACGTCATGATTACGTCATAACTTATATGACGTCATAAGACGTAGCATTCGAGTTGACCATTTTGACGGTAAAATAGAGCTAACAAAAATAGCAATGAGCGATTTTGAATCCATGGAATACGACTCAGAAATGTCAGAAATGAATATGGATACAGCGTCCGATTTAGAAGATGAAATGTTAAATCCTGGTCCATGGTTTCCTGTATTTGACACGGAAGAGTTTGACATGCCAGAAATGCAGGAATTTCGGGGAAATCGTCTGGGACCAGTTGATGTTCGGCCGGATGATAAGCCTCATGAATTGTTCCTTTCAATGGTGACGGACCCAGAAAATGTGGACAACAATGTGGTGGACCTTCTAGTAAAAGAAACCAACAGATACGCAGAAGATAGGAAAGCAGTCGGAAATTTGAAACCACGATCAAGGCTCCATATGTGGCGTCCAGTCAATAATGAAGAAATGAAAGCTTTTCTGGGACTCCTGCTGCTAATGGAAATAATACAGAAGCCAACATTAGCTTCGTATTGGGAAACACAAGACAAGCTGTGGTTGAGACGAACGCCTTCTTTCCGTTCCGTGATGACAAGGGACCGATTTTTAGCCATTTTGTCTAATCTTCACATCAATAATAACCAGACAGCACTGCCAAGGGACCATCCACAGTATGATCCAATGCATAAAGTGAGACCAGCTATAGATGTATGCAACATGGCATTTAGGAAGAATTACAGGTACCTCATTAATGATTCTTTAATATGATCTCATTTTCATCCAATGAAAAAGTATGTCTGTGACAAGCTATAAATTTCCAGTGGCAAATATTTAAATTACATACAAACTTGCACAGAAGTCAATTGTAAAGAATTACATAAACAAAAACGTAAATAGAACGGTTAAATTACTACACGAACAAATAAAAAAAAAGTAGATACTTCAGTACACAAGTAAATTGTTAGATGTTTTTTCCATGCAGAAGCGATCAATTTTAAGAATGCAAGAGGATAGTTTTATCCGATTTGTATTTACTAAATGACAAATTTGCCATGGAGTTAGGTTGATTCGGTCAATTTCTGAGCGGTCAATAAATATATTTTTTATCAAAATACGCGTGTATATCATGTATATTAAAATATTACCTCTTTTCGATTTTTTTGATGTTTTATAAAGATTTAAATTGATTAGACCACGACAACATATTTAAAAAAAATCGTTTTAAAATTAAAGTGATTTTCATTAGAAATCTTTTCTACCTCAGGTTAGGAAGAGACATTTGTGTAGATGAAAGAATAGTCGGATTTAAAGGTAGACATAATATCGTCCAATATATTTCAAAGAAAAAGTCCCATCAGTGGGGAGCCAAGCTATGGGTTCTAAGTGAATCTGATACAGGTTATACTGAGCAAGTACAGTTGTACTTTGGAAGACGTAACCGTCAGCAGCCATATCCCAATGGAGTTGGCTATTCAGTTGTTACAGAGTTAGTGGAGCCACATTATAATAAATTTCATCATGTCACAACAGACAGCCTTTTTACCAGTCCTAAACTAACACACGACTTGCTGGGTAATGACACTTACTCCACTGGAACAGTCTTAGCAGGCAGGAAGGGAATGCCATTAAGTTTTAAAACGTTGAAAACCCCTAAAGGAACGGTTAATGCTAAGAAGCAGGGAAATATACTAGCAATTCACTGGTCTGATCGTCGGCAGGTGCGATTTCTTACATCATCTGATCATTGCAGGTTTGTTATGTGCATTTAAGCTATAAATAGATAAGCTGCCTAAGAACCTTCATATTTTCAAAATAATGATATTTAAATACATTTGCAATTTGTAATTCGATGTGTTCCGAAAATAGAAATCATAATTTTAATAAGAATAATATTTGTTATAACAGTAATAGTTATAGAAATAAGAGAAATAGTAAACAACAACTATGATAACTGGCGATGATAACAATAGATAAAAAAGGTGATGAATGATAATGTTCTGTTGTAGGAAAATCTATAATATAAAAGTAGACTTATATTCTATTAGAAATCTTATTTGATAGTTATTTTTATTGCAAGGTTGGAAACTGCTTCAAATTCTAAGGGAAAGGAAAAGGTCGCTCCGGGAGTTGTCCATACTTACAATGAAAACATGGGAGGAGTAGATTTAGGAGATCAACTTTTATCAGTGTATGATCCAGACATACGTTCGGTGAAACTATGGAAAAAGATTCTTGTTAATCTTTTATTGACTGCTTGTGGTTAGTATTAAAGTAACTTACATGTATAATACAATAATAAAATCATATATTGTTCATATACATATATATGCATATATGTATATATATTTACAACTCGTCTAAACATCAACCCAACAATGTTTGATCTGTAAATTTGTTTTCGCAAATTTTTTATCTTTCGTCGCCTGGATTATATACGTATATAAATTGATTCAAATGATATAAAGAATACCAACGTCCGTCTTACATGTCTTATTAGCAAACAATTCAACATGCATATGCTAAATATTAAATTCGTTATCCTCGTCATATTAAAGAAGTATCTTAATTAGCTGAGGATGTCAAAAATATAGCGTAGCTGTGTAATAAAAAAAAGGAGATGTGGTATGATTACCAAAGAGACAACTAACCACAAAAGTTTAAATGAAGTAAATGTACTAAGCTATTATAAACAATCGTAATTCCTTCAACTATAAGGGAAAAAAACGTACCGTAAAGTCGGCAATAAAAGACCTCGACATGAATATATGAAACAATTCAATTGAGAAAAATATCGGCATAATTTATGATAAAATAGTTTACTAAAACAAATATGAAAACATGAACCAACGACAACCACTGAACTACCGGCACTGGTTTGGGGCAGGCACTGGAAGAATATGGCGGGGTTTAACAGATTTTAGGGCGCGTTTTATGTTATAAAAAATTGACAACTAATATACATTTCATACACAAAAGTAGAATGTTATTCTAGCTCATAAAGTCAAATTGTCAATGTACGGCAGCAACACAATGACGTAATCGCTGAAACGATCTTTGGACGTTTTTTCACAGTTAAAACTTAATTATGTAAAATATTTCCAAAAAATAAACTACTATTCATGTTACTATATATATTTTATACTATTCCTGCTTACAGTGAATGCATATATTTGCCACAAGAGATCATTCCTCTTGGGTAGAAAGTTAACCCATCTTCAGTTTCAACAAGAAATTGTGACTGGCTTAGTTGGGGACCATACATTTCAACGAAGAGTTTTGGATAGGAATGGAGAAGGTGCGACTAGTAGAGCAACCTCAGAGCATTTCCTCTTTGAAATCCCTGGAAGAAAAAGAAGGAATTGTGTTTCCTGTCATAACCGGAAGGTTAGAACTTGGTGCCAACAGTGCAGAGAAGGTCTCTGTCTAGGAAAATGTTTCAAGGACTTCCACAAACAAAAGCAACGTCAAGACGTGCACGAAGAGTAAATTAACTAATAAAATTCATTACCACTGTGTACGTCGCTGTATTACTAGATGTATATATACGATTTGTAATGATGTGTGAGGTGAACTGTTTTTGAACAGAATTAAAAATATGAAAATATGTATGTTTTATTTCTGTTGACCAAATAAAAATAAAGATACAATTTAATGCCTCAAACTTAATGACATGAGAAAGACCAATTGTATAGGGTTCAAATAGTTCTTTTAACGATTTCATTAGTTTTTTGTGGTTGTATGACGCTTCGGTAAAAAAAAACTTTTTCTGTTTTGTATTATAAAGTGCTTGACGTTATTTAATTGAAAAGCGCCAAACTTGCTGAAGACGTGACGTTCTAACCTTATGACGTTATGCAATGACATGTAAATAACGTTATTTTAAAAAAAAAATAAACATGTTGACTTTATATCTTAGTAATTTCTCAATTATTTAAGTTAACATACTGTTATTCAAGACTAAATAACAATTAAATATTTTTGATATTTTTTACTGAAATTGTCCCGTTTCTGGACAATGTTTTGATATTTAGCTACGCACTAAGAGGGTTAAACGGCCGTGGGTAACTTAAGTTACCCACAGCCCAAGATGGAGCCGCCTGGCTTCGGTTAGGAAGTTTGCTCCTATATAATAACAATACCATGCATACAAAAGAAATGTTCAGTAATTAAAAAGTTAAATAAATCTTTTAGGGAAACTCTGCAATGTAAAACGTGGTTTGTTACTACAAAATAAACGATTACAGCACGATTTGCCAAAACACTAATGATGTCCGTAACTTCAAAACAACTTGTCCGTAACTTTTTTCCTTGTACCAATAGGGATGTCCGTAACTTCAGCATGATGCCAGTAACTTTCAAAGAATCTTTATTCATGGATGTAATTATTGATAAATAACAATAATACCGAACTCCTAGGAATATTCAAACGGGAAGTTCTTTATGGAATGGCAAATCCAAAAGCAGAGTCAATTTAACACACCAAACGAATGGAAAACAACGGTCATATTCCCAAGACATTAAAAAGTAAAATAACAAAAATACTGAACTCTGAAGAAAATTCAAAAAGGAAGGTCCCTTATCAAATAGAAAAATTTAAAGCTTAACAAAATGGATAACAGTTAACCGTTGATCTGGTCTTTTGCTTATACAATTATAATGTCGTATGTGTTTTACCGATGTCAAGTTTAACATCAGACATTTTAAAACATTTTGTTCGCTTTAAAATGTAATACAATTTAACAAAAAAAGGATTTCAGTTCAAAATTGCAAGTGTTTTGTATATTATTGACGAGTTCACATAAATCCTTTTCAAAGAACTTAAAATTCATTGTCTGAACCTTCGAACGTTGTTAATGAACTAAAGAATAGTCAAAGGTAATATCTTGCAAGTTACAACACTTCTCCTGTCATATAGAGAACCAATCAATGTCTTAACAAAAATCTCCTCCTCTGAAACTACTGGGCCAAATTCATACAAACTTGGCCAAAATCATTTTGGGTATCAAGTTTCAAAAATGTGTGGCATGACCCGGCTAACCCACCAAGATGGCTGCCACGGCTAAAATAGAACATAGGGGTAAAATGTTGTTTTTGGCTTATAACTCAAAAACCAAAGCAAATAGAGGAAATCTGACATGGTAAACATCTATCTGCCTTGAAATTTTCAGATGGCTCGGACAACCTGTTGTTAGGTTGCTGCCCCTCAAATTGGTTATTTGAAGGAAATTTTGCCGTTTTTTGTTATTATCTTGAATATTATTTTTTTTTAACACTTGGATAAAAATTTATTGCACTAAAGCTGTTATCAATGACCTTATCGCTACAGCTTTAACTATAAGGTACCCGGAAATGGTTAGTATCTAAATATCTTGAATATTATTATAGATAAGAGATAAACTGTAAATAGCAATAATGTACAGTAAAGTAAGACCTAAAAATAAGTCAACATGACCAAAATGGTCAATTGACCCCCTAAGGAGTTATTGTCCTTTATAGTCAATTTATCAATTTTCATAAAAGGAGTAGGTCCGGTAAGGGCCGATTTTGGTCTCAAATTTTAGGTTCATCTAACGAAAGTGTTTGGACACTTTTTAAACACTCAAGTGTCTATTTCAATTGATTCGATTAGTTTAAGTGAACAATTTTTAGTCATTAAAAACGCTCTGATTCAAGCTTAAATATGCAAAATCTATCAAATATGCCAAAACACGTCACTTTTCAGATGTTTTTTTTTGTCAAAAACGAAAGTGGCCGCACCCGTGTTCATCCTCAACCTTTATATATGTTTTGTATTATCATCAAATACAACTCACATTTGAATATTATGAATGAACACGAATGCGTCCACTTTCATTTTAGACGGAAACCGTCCAAAAATTAACCAAAATGCTACAATTTTGAAGATTTCAGTAATTTAGCCTGACTAAATGATGCTAGAACGCGATATTTGTGCATTGTATTGTCAAAAACAGGACATATTTATGTAGCAGAAGCATTTTACTTTCCACAATATAGCTTAAAGATTACATTTTCACGGTTTTTTAAAACTGCTATATTGTGGGGCCAAAAAGGCTCTTACTGAACTTACTCCTTTGTAATTTTTTACTAATATTTTCCACTGAAACTACTGGGCCAAATTCCTTATAGATAGAAATAATTGAAAGCAGCAAGAATGTTCAGTAAATTAAGATGTACAAACACATCACCATCACCAAAATACAATTTTGTCATGAATCCATCTGCGTCTTTTGTTCAATATTCACATAGACCAAGGTCAGCGACACAGGCTCTTTAGAGCCTCTAGTTTAACTTTCGAGGAAAATTATTGAATAGAAAAAAAAGATAACAGCTTTAATGTTCATCCTTATCAAAATAGTTACAGGCTTCAACCACTTGCAGATTTATCAAATGGTAAAAGAAATCCTGATTTCTGATTACTAGTATTAAGTCTGGTCACGCATTTTCTTTCACGATCGAAATAATACGTTGCACGATCTTTCACGATCAAGTTTGAAGGAAATTCAACAAATTCAAGGTTTTCATAAACACATTAACGCTTTTAATGGAAGAACAGGCTTTAAATTTACTGTACTATCAGATACACCAAAGATTAAATTTCAAGTATATCATAATATTCTGAAATATGACCATTATAGGTACAAAAAGCGTGTAATGTGTAATTAATTTCATAGACACACATTGTGCCGTTTGTGTTTTTTCAAAAAGTACTTCATATTTTCTTTAACTTCTTTCACAGTTATGTTGAGGAAGTTAAACCATTTTGACAGACATTTTTTTTTGTTACGATTTGTTCCGCGTTTTGAAAATTAAGCGAATTTTTCAAAGATTCTGAACTAGATTGAACATTAAATGTCTTTCGCGATCCGTTACCAGAACTTTCACGATCGTCTCTCAATACTTGACCGCCGTTGGATATTATTTCACGATCATTTCTCTCGATAAACCGAATGACACCCTTGTGAATATGTGTTTTGCTTGTAGCACAATATGATTAATTGGTTCATGCAAATTATTGTTTGCAGCTTGCAGTGAAATGTTAATTAACCATTTAGATTTTTAATACCATTTAAAATTAAACCATTATTTTATTCATACAAAGGATATCGATAATGCCTGTTTGTGTTTGTGTCCAAGATATAAAGACCTTGATGATAAATATTCCGTATCAACTTATGATATACACGATTATTTCTTATGCAGCAAAAGTAATGCAATCTGATTGGTTGACTATCCCGGTGTAAATAACACCCTACCGAGTTCACCCGGGGATAAATAAAATTCTGCTAAATTTTAAAATAAAATGAAATTTTGCCGAAAAAATTAAAAATATAAAATTTTGAAAAGAACACAAAAATGTTCTGAATTTTTCCAAAAATAAAGTAAAAAAGTATTTGACAATGTGCAGCAGCATGGATATTGAAACAATATTACGCTGGAAGTTTTTCATTACCATTTTTACAATTTTACATCCTGGTTTCAAAATTAATAAAGGAATTGTTCAAAAGAAATAAATTCGTTATCTTGGTGTAATCAGGGGTATACGGAATTTTACACCGTTGTTGAAAATGCAGACACCCATTCGGCTGCGCCGCAGGGTGTATGAATTTTCCACAACGGTGTAAAATTATGTACACCCCTGATTACACCAAGATTACTAATATGATCTTGGAGTATAGATTCTAGGAACCGACGTTGTTTATCATTCAAATAATTTGTTATAGTATTCTTGTGTTTGCCTTTCTAAAATTACTTCTTTTACTGCTTATAGATATAGGAAGATGTGGTGTGAGTGCCAATGAGTGTCAAAATAACAATTTAGAAAAGTAAACCATTATAGGTCAATGTACGGCCTTCAACACGGAGCCTTGGCTCACATCGAACAAAAAGCTACAAAGGACCCAAACATAACTAGTGTAAAACCATTCAAACGGGAAAACCAACGGTCTAATCTATATATATATATATAAAAAAAAAACGAGAAACTACTGTACATCAGATTTCTGACTTAGGACAGGTGCAAACATTTGCAGCGGGATTAGTCTATTTAGTCTATTTTTGGCATTATCCATTTGACGTGGCTCAGTACATGTACATTTTATTTTCAATCTATGAGTTTGACTGTTCATTTGAGATCTTTCGCTTCTATTTTACAATTGAAGTACGCTGTTTGGTATAAACGTAAGAAACTGAAATTTAAAATCAACACATACGAATTGATGTGAAACAAGTGGTGGACAATAATAGCCTACATGGATAAAAGATTTGCACAGTGCCTTTGCCAAGTTTGACCACACTGCTTTTAATACCATGCTGCTTAATTTATTTTCTGAAAAATCAATCCTTTTCAAGTTACCGTTAATATTACAATTCATAATAGTTTCACTCATTCAGTATGCTGGTTTACTATATAATTAAAAGCATTAAACGATAGGCGAAAGATATCCAAGGAACATTCAAACTCACAACTCGAAAATAAACTGACAGCGCACCGGCATGAGTAAATGCAACATCACATTTGGTTTCACCTGGTTTCTATTAACTGTTAAATATAAATTCAAGTATAGTTTATATGGGGCTTTTTTCAAAAGTTTACATTTATTTATCTGTAACGTGTCCTAATCGATGTTTTTGGAACAATCATTGACGACAGCACAAAAAATGCAACTGGTATATTTACCAAAAGCATTAATGATATTATAATAATCTAGTCGGTTACTCATTGTGTTGAAGCATACCTTATGTTATAGCATCTTGTATGGAACGCCAAAACTGTCTTGTTATGACCATTTTCATTATATGATGTGCATTTACCTTTATATGATGTGCATTTATCTTTATATGCTGTGCTTTTACCTTTATATGATGTGCACTTATCATTATATGATGTGCAAACACCTTTATATGATGTGCAAATATCCTTATATGATGTGCAAATATCCTTATATGATGTGCAAACATCATTATAGTATGTGCAAACATACTTATATGATGTGCATATATACTCATATGATGTGCAAATATACTTATATGATGTGCAAATATACTTATATGATGTGCAAACATTCTTATATGATGTGCAAACATTCTTATATGATGTGCAAACATTATTACATGATGTGCAAATGTACTTATATTATGTGCAAAGATCCTTATATGATGTGCAAAGATCCTTATATGGTGTGTACATATCCAGTTTCCCTTATATTACGTGCAAACATCTTTATATGATGTGGTACTGTCATTATATTATGTCCTTGTAATCTTATATTATGTGGTTAGGTTTACTTCATTATATGATGTCGAAACGTCATTATATGATGTGCTTTCATCGTCGTTATGGTCAATGAACATGATTACGATTAGAATGATTACTGTCTACGTCATAACTGATTCCGATCTGCTTCTGTAAACTATTAACCCGGCTCAAATATGTGTCTATCGCTAGCGAAAGTGCAATGTATAGGGAAAATGAGACAAAGCAATTTAACAAAATCAACGTTTCAAACATTTCGGTTGAAGATTAAAATCAGTTAATACAGGAGCTAGTTGAAGAAATCGCCGTCTGTGGAGAAAATGATAACAAATTTAAGAGCCTTTTATAACTTGCTTTTCGGTTTACGCATAGGCTCCATGTTGAAGGTCGTACTATGACCTATAATTGTTTCCTCTTACAAATTATGACTTGGATGGAGAGTTGTCTCAGTGGCTCTCATACCACATCTGCTTATTTCTATTCATTGCAAAAGACACCATTGAAATCACAGTCTGTTTCAAAAATATTTCATAACAATAGCTATAAAATTATCTACTGATGCATACTATGGCGAGATGGTTTGTTTTATTAAATGTTATTGAATAATATTAATCTGTAAATGGTAAGATGTATAATGTAGGATTGAATATGTACAATGATATTAAATCTAGTATATCATATAATCTATGCTACTAAAGGAGTAGACCGATTTCATTGAGCCGCAACTCCTCTAAAACCATACCAAGTCAGAAATATGTGTGATAGGACTTTTAATTTGTCTTTGAACCAATCTTTTTTTCCACAGAAAACGCCAATTGTGTGAGAAAATACCTAATTTCGAAGACTGCAAGCTTAGTCGACGTAGTGCCCACAAAATGCGAAATGGCTATGTGGGTAATTATAAAAAATGAAAAAGTGGTATCTTTGCTAATGAGACAACTCTCCACAACAGACCAAATGACACAGAAACTAATAACTATAGGTCACCATACGGTCTTCAACAATGAGCACATATTGGCATATACAGATTGTTTATTTTCAACTTATTTTAATGGAGATTTTTTTAATTGCTAATAAAATTCTGAAACATTAGGACTAGTATGTCAACAGATTTGGAGTAGCGTCAACGATTTCTGAGATATAAGGGGTTGATTCCTGATGAAGTGTTTTAGATTTAATTTTTCGTCCGATTAGATCGGATTTTACCTTTGTGGTACTTATTTTGATCCTTTTCGGTAATGGCAACGGATTTTACGTAGACGATACAGTTATTGAGTTAAAAGGGGGAAAAAAAACACTGAAAATCACACTTTGCCACACTTTTTCCAATTTAGGGTATTTAATATTTTTATTTTCCAACCGAGATGAATGGGGTGACGCCCGTCTTTTGCATTTTGTTCCTCTTTTTCGTCTCTTTAAAAAAATAGAATAAAAACCATTAACTTTGTCATTACTGTGTCCACCTTATTACTGTGTCATCACTCTTTGTTTCAACACTTGCCCACTCGCTGGCGTCTCCTTGTATCATCGGTACAGCGGATATAGGTACTAACCAAGGGGTTGTGATCGATTTTTCTTCTGACACGGTACGAAAATCTTTGTTTTGTTTACATTATATCAATGTGTACTTCAATCTAAACATATTTGTTGTTTTAAGAAATGATTTGGTCGTAGGTTGGTTATTAGAGAAGTCTCACTATTTGCCCAAAACAAGAATCCTTACTAAAAACATGTGCAAATACTTGTCAAAGAAGTTGGCGCTCGTCTCATCCGATATGATTCTATATTCATTGCAACTCTTTTTCTGATAGAAGGCCACTGTTTGTGCGTAATAAGTAAAGCTGTTTCAATAATTGGCATTGAAATATTTTGTACATATAGTATTTTTCGATATTTTATTCCGACAAGAAGCGTTGTGTATAGCTGACCACATGAATCCTTCTGTACGGTGCATAGTTAAATGAATGTACAGTATATAGTTTTTCATGCTTCGAAGTACCTACAAAGCTATATCCGCTGTACCGATGATACACGACAGTAATTATAATTCGGAATACTTTGCTTGCTTGTGACAATGGTGTTCGACAAGGAGAAAACTTATCACCTTTCCTATTTTATTTACTTTTGATTGACTAAAATAATTTCTTAGTGACTAGAAATATTACATGACTTAACAGAACAATACCAGAAGATCTGGAAAGTGAATTAGAAATATATCTTAAGTGTTTTGTTATATTGTTTGCAGATGACACGGTGTTGTTGGCTGAAACAGCACAGGACCTGCAGACTCAACTCAATGCTTTCAATGATTATTGTAAGGCTTGGCACTTGAAAGGAAAGTTGTCAAAATTAAAGTCTTAGTGAGGGGTTTTTTTGGACGGAAGCCAAAATCTCCGATTTTCTTACAATGATACTAACATTGAGATGATAAAACAATATAACTATTTGGGAATTGTTGTTACTAAAACGGGAAATTTCAATATGACAAAAAACATTTATCCGATAAGGCTTTAAGCCATGTACGAAAACTTGAAAACAGGAAGGATGTATAAGATTTCTGTAAAATGTCAACTTCAGCTTGTTCGTTTATAAAAAAATATATAAACACGTACGTTTGTCCTCCAGCTGGCTTAGTAATTTTGAAACCTCTCTCTCTTGTTTTGTATATACTGTAAATAGTTATTATTTTTTATCTCTGTATACTGATGTCATACATTGACATTGTGAGACTAAATATATAGATTTAGAGGCCATAAGTGTACCGGTATGGATGATTGATTGACTGTTATTTAGCGCCACTTTCAACACTTTCATGCTATTTCGTGGCGGTGAGTTTATATTGGTGGAGAAAGCAGAAGTGCCCGGAGAGACCCCCTGACCTTCGTTTGGAAAACATACAATTCTGGTCAATTAAGATTAGAATCGAGCTTACCTGCCACGTGCGGGATTTGAAATCGCACACCTAAGTGTTGACATGCTAGTGATACAGCAGTTCGACTACTTATAAAAAAAGAAGAAGTGGTATGACTGCTAAAGTGACAACTCTCCACAAGAGGTCAAAATGACACAGAAATTAACAAGTATAGGTCACCGTACGGCCTACAACAATGATCAAAGCCCATACCGCATATTCAGCTATAAAAAGCCACGAAATGACAATGTAACCACTCGACCACCTAGCGCCCATCACTTTCACCAGAAATGGATTAAAGGAGATATGGAATGAACCTGAACTCGGTGTATTACATTAACGTGCAGCTTTTTATCATGTTTTTGTGCATATATTTCACAGTTTCAACTATAGATGATTATGGGTGGATTCTTGAGGTCCAGCGGCAAATTGATATATGCATATTCGTACAAGAACAAGTTAATGTGGTATGAATATTAACCCTGTTTTGTACTAGACCGACACCCTGAGCCGGATTTTTTAACATGCTAGTTCAAAAGGTAGCATTCCGAAGGAAGACATGTTTATCACCTTACCCGGACACATTTTTCTGATTCCGAGCCGACCAGCTTTTGCTCTTAATCCCTAATCCCGCGTGCTTATATAATTGGCTGGGAAGCAGCATGTAAATAAGAATTTTAAAGTCTTTCGTTTTGACCCGGCCGGGGTTCGAACCCACGACCTCTCTCACTCAAGATGAACATGCTACGACGAAAGTACCACCACTAGACATGCAGTAACCTGCAATATAAAAGGTTTCGTGGGAAGCCGCTCATATACTAGTATTCACCTCTAGACTCAATTAAACAGGGCTAACGTACCGACCATTGATATTTTTATGTGAGGGTGGGGGGCAAGTTGTTTTGTAAATGTTGGATTCTAAATTTCTTGAAAGAGATTTCATCTATTTCAGAAGGGAAGCGAAATAGTTTGTTTTTATTTAAAATGAGGAAAAAAAAAACAATGATGAAACTTAAAGAAAAAAAAACCATGTTTTTTGTTGGGGTTTTTTAATTTCGAAAAAGGAAATACACGTGCTCCTTCCCTCAAACTAGAGTCGGTGTCGAACACATTTATTTATTAATATATAATGTACAGATCATCTGTTTCAGCTTTGGATACAAGGATCTGACAACACGTCATTTTATTTTCTGTCCTTGTATATATTACATCAGCCAATGACATTTCAGTCTTCAAATTTTTGAAGGTGTGTATCAATCCAACAAAACCAGAGAATTGAGCGTTTTTAATCTGGTGTCTAAATGAACTTAAAACACTGCATTTATTTATTTTTTACTGAGATCTGTTGTTCTCTTATAGATAGAGAGTGGTGTTTTGAATTTTTCAAAGTGAAGATTTACGGCAGCGGCTTTTAATATTTGGCGTTTATCCTGGAAACATAATGGATTTGAAAAAAAACAAATAGTGCAATGTGTCTGAATAAACTCTATAGTAAAGGTACTTTTTGGGTAGTTTTGGCTTTTCAGAGTTTTGTTGTTTTGTTGGCTATTATCTTGATAACTAATAATAGAGAAACCTTTTCTTGCAAGGTATAGACAAGAACATATATAATCAAAGTACTGAAGTATGAAAATTGTTTGCGACTTCAGCGAACTAGTTTATTCTTATGTTGCACTGTTATACCACTGTTCCAGGTCAAGAGGGAGGGTTGGGATCCCTCTAACATGTTTAACCCCGCCACATTATTTATGTATGTGCCTGTCCCAAGTCAGGAGCCTGTAATTCAGTGGTTGTCGTTTGTTTATGTGTTACATATTTGTTTTTCGTTCATTTTTTTTTTACATAAATAAGGCAGTTAGTTTTCTCGTTTGAATTGTTTTACATTTTCTTATCGGGGCCTTTTATAGCTGACTATGGGGTATGGGCTTTGCTCATTGTTGAAGGCCGTACGATGACCTATAGTTGTTAATGTTAGTGTCATTTTGGTCTTTTGTGGATAGTTGTCTCATTGGCAATCAAACCACATCTTCTTTTTTATATTAGTTTGGATTTGCCGTTTGTGGTTTCATTAATATTTACCACACCTTCATTCAATAAAAGCATCCAATGAAAAATTCTCTGCTAGAAGAAATTGTTGAAACTAAATATTCACGTTTTAACAATTCAGATGAGCGAAACGAGGCGTAAAGATTGATGCCTACGGTTGACGAAGAATTCGCCATAACATTATACCGCGGCAAATTTATAACTATATAAAATTGAATGCCACTGTAATTCCTATCCCCTCTTTTTTTTGGTTACAAATGACCGGTTCCTTATATGAACCATTACTCTATCAGAGTCCGATTTATTCCCAATTGTTTGTGTCTATCTTGAGAATATATAAAGAGAAACTCGAACAGCTAACATGATCAGAAAGGCAATATTTACATAAATGAAGATACTAAACTTCGTGTATTATCTTCTTATAGAAAAATTGCTAACGTTAGGTATACCGAAATTGACAAATATAATGCCTTCCCTCGTTAAAACGATCATATAGCATGACATAAAAGAATTATTTATTCAATTCAATAACCTTAACCGTATTGTAGACTCCGTATGTTTATTATTAAAGATTTGCGATTTAAACAAAACTTTGCAATTCATATATATTTTTACAATTTTCCAACAATATCAGATGTGATTTTTTTGCATCTTAAAACGAGGTACTAACATGCCAAGATTTATCTCAAGTCTCAACCATTTTCCAAACGGTAGCAACAGATTTGATCCTAATTAGTAGAAACGGTTACTCCGCAGAAGCAGATCGGAATCAGTTATGACGTAGACAGTAATCTTTCTAATCGTAATCATGTTCATTGACCATAACGACGATGAAAGCACATCATATAATGACGTTTCGACATCATATAATGAAGTAAACATAACCACATAATATAAGATTACAAGCCCATAATATAATGACACAACCACATCATATAAAGATGTTTGCACGTAATATAAGGGAAACTGCACATTATATAATGATATGTACACATCATATAAGTATATTTGCACAGCATATAAGTATATTTGCACATCATATAAGGATCTTTCAACATAATATAAGTATATTTTCACATCATATAAGAAAGTTGCACATCATATAAGTACATTTGCACATCATATAAGTATATTTGCACATCATATAAGTATATATGCATATCATATAATGATGTTTGCACATCATATAAGGATATTTGCACATCATATAATGATGTTTGCACATCATATAAGGATATTTGCACATCATATGATGACAAGTGCACAATATATAAAGGTAAATGCACATCATATAAAGGTAAATGCACATCATATAAAGGTAACTACACATCATATAAAGATAAATGCACAACATATAATGAAAAATGGGCATACTTAGACAGTGTTGGCGTTCCATAATCTTGCATAGAATGCGTGTTTGAGATACTGACATGTAGCGCAAATGCACAAATGGTTGCTGTTGTCCATTCATCAGGTATTAAGTTTGCATTGATGACTGATGATATGACAATTGCTAGTTCATTTTATTTTGTTTAGATATTCAATGTGGTCAGTTTCTTCTTGCCCTCATACTTTTGACGTATTGAGTCCATGTTCTAATTCTTCTCTTGTCCTTACTTAAGTTATGATGTCTTACCATTTTGGACATAACGGTTTATTTTGTTTTACATATTTAGTTGTTAGTTGATACAACTATGGTCAATTGTTTATTCAATGTCTCTGCTCTGTCATGGTCGTTTTCTGCTGGTAACCCTGCTTTAATCTTTAGTGATGGTGTACTTTGAGAGTGTTTTTCATTATCTGACCTGGCCATACCAAGAGAGTTTTTCTCGTCACTTTGCGTCCGTCTGACAGTGTTGGTTAAACTTAGATATTAACCCTGCTTTGCAAGACAAGATAGCCGACTTGACTAAAATTAAAACATAGTGATAAAATTCTAGTGCTGCCTATCGAGATCCGCTGTGAAAAACGGGCACTCACATTGCATCTTCCTATATCTATTAGAAGTTCAGCTCTAACTAATGTCTATTCACGTCAAAACAGTCAAATGATTTCTTATAGGAGTTATCGCCCTTAACAAGTTTTACCACTTTCAATGTTTGCCTATTATATTAAAATATATAATAAATAGATAGAAACTTTAAATAGGAAAATTAACCACCAAAACAAGGAGGTCATAATGTCTTGTGTCATTGTTAGTCGACTCGTTATTGGAGTTTTTGTTATAAATGATTTTACCAATCTTTACTGCTATTTTAAATAATCTTGAAAATTTAAAGCGATAGCTAGATACTCTTACACAAAAAGGATCCTCAAGATACAAGAATATTTTTGTGTAATTATAGTAAGTAGACATTTTTAACGTAAAGATTGCCCTTAAATATAATTTCTTGTGTTTTGGGTTTAAAACTAAAGAAGACAGTGCTTTTTGTTAAAAACTATTTAAGTCTATAATATTGGAGGGTTCTAATTGTTTTAGATGCAAATAGACCTAGATGAATTGCTCATGCTCTGTAAATCTTCTTTTTTTTTGTATAGTTGTTATGTATATTCAAAACTGTTTGCCATTTTCTTTGATATCTAGCTTCTATCCTATTGTCAACATATTTGTTGTGTGATTTCGTTTATGCAGACGGTTAATAATTTTCGTAGTTCTTTCCATTTCCCCTTTAAATTCCGTTCATATAAATATTTCTTTCCTTTTCCGTTCAGTTATCCGTATTCGTCATTTAGCAACACGCCAATACACTGCATTGTTTTAAAATCTAGAATTAGTCGTAAATTTTCTACTCATTTAGGGGCCGTGTGCTATAATTAGTTTGTTCATAATTGTATTCACTACCATGTGATAATTGAGCTTGTAAGTGCGAATATCGTTCATGAATGGTGCACTCGACTCCGGTATTAATTACATGTACATGGATGACAAGTTTTCTTTTCTAAGGGTCTACTATCTAACAAGCGATAAACTTTTCGCCATGATAAAAGCAAAAGTGTTGCAAAGATTTAAGCTGAATTATTGGACGGATGGACAGGTGTTAAACAATTTGCAACAAAATTAACCCCCAAAAAAACTTTTAAGTAAAAAGGGGGGATAAAAACAGCGAAAAATCTCTATTTCCTTGGTTTCTGACTTTTCGTGTACTTGTAACGATGTTGTGACATGAACTGATACATCATATTGTTTCCATAATGCAAATGAACTCACTATACGTACCAGATATTTTTTTCCCGCAGTTAGTGTGTCATTGGTGAAACCTTTCCTGTGCCTAAAGTAAAGGCTATTGTTATTTTCATGTAAAAATGTACCTATAAACAACGGTATATTGCTTGGTCTTCAACGTGCTCCACGAACTTTCCTTCTAATTTATTAACATCAATTGTATCAACAATCAAAGCCGGTTTTCAAAGTTATTCTGAAACTAAATATTCTAGAGGTGGCGTGAACCAGATATGGATACTAAACAAATCCAAAGATATTTTAATACATAAAATCTAAGACCCTGTCATCTCGCAACAGTTTTAAAACATTTGACTTTTCTACACTATAATTCCCCATTCCAAACTAAAAGATAAATGTCACATGCGGAGCAGGATCTGCTTACTCTTTCAGAGCACATTAGATCACCCCAGTTTTTGGTGGAGTTCGTGTTGCTCTGACAGTCTTTAAATTTGTTTGTTTTGTTGTGTTAAATATACTATTATTTGTCTGTTGGTCTTTTTCCTTTTAATCATGGCGTTGCCAGTGTTTATTTTCGACTCATGAGTTTGATTATCCCTTTGGTATCTTTTTTTCAGCCTGTCTTTTACAGTTTAGGCAAATTTATTTTTTAGAAACATTCTCTTCGGTGTGCTCTCTTCGTTTTTTTATTTTAAATTGTTATTCGGTCCAATCGAATTATTTTATCCATTTATATGTACTTTCCCGTCAAGCTATGTATTATTAATCAGTATATGTAACTGTTAGATTGTTGATGCATATTACAGGGAGATTATCGAATATTTCACGAGATAATTTGCTAAATTTCTATGACAATATTATTTTTTATAGCATTATGACACTTTTTTGCAAGATATAACATATCATTTTTGAAAATACACCTCAAATATAGCGTAACTGACACCAACCAAAGAATGTTTCCCAAAACTCTGCTAGGAGTCGACTGAAATAAGAGTATTTTTTGTGCCATTCTTACTTTGAGATGAGAAACCCCGAAATAAAATAAAAAAATAATTCCCTTTGCTTTTGATATTTTTTTCGTGCGGTTGGATATTTTTGATTTCATAAATGTTACACATGTATCCTGCTTACTTAAAAAGAAGGTAGTTTAAATTACATTTTTTATTATTTATTTCTATTCATAGCTTTTGATTAACAAAGGGTCAAAAGTTTTGAATGATAACATGCTGTATTCAGTTCCATATACCAAATGAAAAAACGCCCCTCTGGACGGACAGCACCTTTGCACCCAATTATAGTACCGATATGATCGTTTTCATACACATGTGCCAGTTAGGCCATTTCTTTGGGAACAATGCGTATTCTCCTTCGGAAACTTTTTGGATCTTCCACTCGCCTGCCGCACCTGGCTTTGTTTTGGTCGACTGAATCCTTTATCTTCAATTCGATGGGATAAATGCGTTCAACATAGTCACCAAATGTTGAAGTATTAGTGAAAGAACGTCATCTTTATAGCGGAAAGTAGAGTAAAATATTTCTTTGCAATTTTTATGGCATAAAATATGAGCCTTGCTTTGTACAAGGTAACAGTCCTTTCCAAGTAACAGGAGATAAAACTTGCTTGTTGTAGAAAAATTATCTCCCTGGAAACCTTGTTCTTTGATATCAACTCGAGTTATTTAATTTTGAAATACATCATACTTTTTAAATTAAATAACGACAGTTGATGTCAAGTGATAAGCAGTTCTAACAAGTTAATGAAGTTGTTGAAGAGATTTCTCTTATGTCAGCACTTTCATTGTGTTGAATTAAAAATACAGTTAACCGTTGATCTGGCATTTTGCTTATACAATTATAATGTCGTATGTGTTTTACCGATGTCAAGTTTAACATCAGACATTTTAAAACATTTTGTTCGCTTTAAAATGTAATACAATTTAACAAAAAAAAAGGATTTCAGTTCAAAATTGCAAGTGTTTTGTATATTATTGACGAGTTCACATAAATCCTTTTCAAAGAACTTAAAATTCATTGTCTGAACCTTCGAACGTTGTTAATGAACTAAAGAATAATCAATGGTAATATCTTGTAAGTTACAACACTTCTCCTGTCATATAGAGAACCATTCAATGTCTTAACAAAAATCTCCTCCTCTGAAACTACTGGGCCAAATTCAAACAAACTTGGCCACAATCATTTTGGGTATCAAGTTTCAAAAATGTGTGGCGTGACCCGGCTAACCCACCAAGATGGCTGCCACGGCTAAAAAAAACATAGGGGTAAAATGTTGTTTTTGGCTTATAACTCAAAAACCAATGCAAATAGAGGAAATCTGACATGGTAAACATCTATCTGCCTTGAAATTTTCAGATGGCTCGGACAACCTGTTGTTAGGTTGCTGCCCCTCAAATTGGTTATTTGAAGGAAATTTTGCCGTTTTTTGTTATTATCTTGAATATTTATTTTTTTTAACACTTGAATATAAATTTATTGCACTAAAGCTGTTATCAATGGCCTTACCGCTACAGCTTTAACTATAAGGTACCCGGAAATGGTTAGTATCTAAATATCTTGAATATTATTATAGATAAGAGATAAATTGTAAATAGCAATAATGTACAGTAAAGTAAGACCTAAAAATAAGTCAACATGACCAAAATGGTCAATTGACCCCCTAAGGAGTTATTGTCCTTTATAGTCAATTTATCAATTTTCATAAAAGGGCCGATTTTGGTCTCAAATTTTAGGTTCATCTAACGAAAGTGTTTGGACACTTTTTAAACACTCAAGTGTCTATTTCAATTGATTCGATTAGTTTAAGTGAACAATTTTTAGTCATTAAAAACGCTCTGATTCAAGCTTAAATATGCAAAATCTATCAAATATGCCAAAATACGTCACTTTTCAGATGTGTTTTTGTCAAAAACGAAAGTGGCCGCACCCGTGTTCATCCTCAACCTTTATATATGTTTTGTATTATCATAAATACAACTCACATTTGAATATTATGAATGAACACGAATGCGTCCACTTTCATTTTAGACGGAAACCGTCCAAAAATTAACCAAAATGCTACAATTTTGAAGATTTCAGTAATTTAGCCTGACTAAATGATGCTAGAACGCGATATTTGTGCATTGTATTGTCAAAAACAGGACATATTTATGTAGCAGAATCATTTTACTTTCCACAATATAGCTTAAAGATTACATTTTCACAGTTTTTTTGAAACTGCTATATTTTGGGGCCAAAAAGGCTCTTACTGAACTTACTCCTTTGTAATTTTTTACTAATATTTTCCACTGAAACTACTGGGCCAAATTCCTTATAGATAGAAATAATTGAAAGCAGCAAGAATGTTCAGTAAAGTAAGATGTACAAACACATCACCATCACCAAAATACAATTTTGTCATGAATCCATATGCGTCTTTTGTTCAATATTCACATAGACCAAGGTCAGCGACACAGGCTCTTTAGAGCCTCTAGTTTAACTTTCGAGGAAAATTGTTGAATAGAAAAAAAGATAACAGCTTTAATGTTCATCCTTATCAAAATAGTTACAGGCTTCAACCACTTGCAGATTTATCAAATGGTAAAAGAAATCCTGATTTCTGATTACTAGTATTAAGTATGGTCACGCATTTTCTTTCACGATCGAAATAATACGTTGCACGATCTTTCACGATCAAGTTTGAAGGAAATTCAACAAATTCAAGGTTTTCATAAACACATTAACGCTTTTAATGGAAGAACATGCTTTAAATTTACTGTACTATCAGATACACCAAAGATTAAATTTCAAGTATATCATAATATTCAAGAATATGACCATTATAGGTACAAAAAGCGTGTTATGTGTAATTAATTTCATAGACACACATTGTGCCTTTTGTGATTTTTCAAAAAGTACTTCATATTTTCTTTAACTTCTTTCACAGTTATGTTGAGGAAGTTAAACCATTTTGACAGACATTTTTTTTTTGTTCGGATTTGTTCCGCGTTTTGAAAATTAAGCGAATTTTTCAAAGATTCTGAACTAGATTGAACATTAAATGTCTTTCGCGATCCGTTACCAGAACTTTCACGATCGTCTCTCAATACTTGACCGCCGTTGGATATTCTTTCACGATCATTTCTCTCGATAAACCGAATGACACCCTTGTGAATATGTGTTTTGCTTGTAGCACAATATGATTAATTCACGGGTGTCATTCGGTTTATCGAGAGAAATGATCGTGAAAGAATATCTAACGGCGGTCAAGTATTGAGAGACGATCGTGAAAGTTCTGGTAACGGATCGTGAAAGACATTTAATCGAGAAGACATGAAAGTCCAGTAAATATTTTAATTTAATTAATTACACAGACAAATTCACGACAAAATAAAACTGTCTGTCAAAATGGTTCAACATTATGATCAGTATGTCAGAATATCCAGTTTCAAAAGTACATAGTTATTACAAAACGACAAAAGGCAGATTGCTTCTCGACATTTCAATGACATAAAAAATGTAAACAAACACGATTTTTTCAGAAATTGGACTAGATAAACTACGTTTATCAGAATAAGGGCATTGTATTTGAATTAATTAAACGGTTTTCATAGTTATTTTGTATAAATTTAATCTGAAACTTGGTAAATAAAGAACTATCTACACAAAATTGATTTTTTGGATCGTGAAAGATCACGTACCGCATTTTTTGAAGATCGTGAAAAGGATCGTGAAAGATCTGATGCTACGAAGACGTTTACATTATTCTTACAATATATGATAATTGATATTTGTTATAGATATTGAAAAAGGCTAAATGGGTCAACATCCTCAATAGGTTTAAGCCAAACAAATAAAATGTATTTGTGAACATGTTGTTTGTAAAATATTTGGATGATTGTAGGATGAAGTTGTTTATTGTCATGTGAAGTACTCAGTTATCATGAGTTATAGGATACCCATATTTTGTATATTGGATCCTATATTAAATGTCCGTCAGACAAGAATCACCTGACCCTCAATTTGCCTCATTTCATGGATGAAGATTCATTTTAGTGGTCAAGTCCGTATTGAAGCTTCGTAAAGCTTTAGGATAACTGTCTGTTGTTATGATTGTGAGGTGTAAAATTTCGACTTTTGCAAGGTTTCAACTTACATTGAACTAAGTATCATGCATTATTCGGCAATGTTTGTTTTATGTTGTGTGGCCTTTTGAATATACATATTTTGTACCTGTATGCTATAGCCACAAGGTGTTTCGTGTATGGTGTACATGTCTGCCTGCATGTTTCTTATATGACCATGATGTGTTTGTGTTTATTAAATGACTATTAAATGATACCAGTAGTAAGATGTCTATGCCTGTCTGTCGGTCAGGGTTCATATACCTTTGACCTTATGTTCAGAATTAATTGGCCAAGCTTAACTTTTACAATTGTCAGTTTCTAAGGAACTGTAAGGATCGGAACACTTTTATTTGGTGTACGATATATTTGTAGAGATCTGTATGGCATGGTTCATCTGACCATGACCTTTTTTTTTATGAAACATTGACAATCTCAAGCGCATCTGACACTTCTAGTAAAACCCTCGATATTATAGACGTTCAACAAATACTATAATAAGTAAAGCCAACCAACCAAGATCATCATTGGGGTTTCTAGTTTAAAAAATGTGTGGCGTGACCCGGCCAACCAACCAAGATGGCCACCATGGCTAAAAATAGATTAAAGGGATGAAATGCAGTTTTTGGCTTATAACTCAAAAACCAAAGCATTTAGAGCAAATCTGACTAAGAGGTAAAAATGTTTATCAGGTCAAGATCTATCTGACAAGAAAAATTCAGATGAATCTGACAACCTGTTATTGGGTTGCTGCCCCTGAATTAGTAGTTTTAGGAAATTTTTTGCTGTTTTAGGTTATTTATCTTGAATATTATTAAAGATAGAGATAAACTGTAAACAGCAACAATATTCAGCAAAATAAGATGGACAAATACGGCAACATGACAAAAATGGTCAGTTGACCCCTTTAGGAGTTATTGCCCTTAATAGTCAATTTTAATAATTTTTCATAAATCTTACTAATCTTTGACAAAAATCTTCTATGAAACTACTAGGCCAAATTAATCCAAGCTTGGCCACAATCATCTTTGAGGTATCAAGTTTTAAATATTTGAGGCGTGACCCGCACAACTAACCAAGATGGCTACCACGGCTAAAAATAGAACATAGGGGTAAAATGTAGTTTTTGGCTTTTAACTCAAAAATCAAAGCATATAGAGCAAATCTGACATGGTGTAAAATTGTTTATCAGGTTAAGATCTATCTGCCTTGAAATGTTCAGATGGATCGGACTTCCTGTTGTTAGGTTGCTGCCCCTGAATTGGTTATTTTAAGGAAATTTTGCCTTTTTTTGTTATTATCTTAAATATTATTATAAATAGAGATAAACTGTAAACAGCAATAATGTAAAGCAAAGTAAAACCTAAAAATAAGTCAACATGACCAAAATGGTTAATTGACCCTTAAGGAGTTATTGTCCTTAATAGTCAATTTAACAATTTTCATTAAATTTGTAAATTTTTACTAACATTTTCCACTGAAATTACTGGGCCAAGTTCATTATAGATAGAAATAATTGTAAGTAGCAAGAATGTTCAGTAAAGTAAGATGTACAAACACATCACCATCATCAAAACACAATGTTGTCCTTTGTTTAATATTCACATAGACCAAGGTGAACGACACAGGCTCTTTAGAGCCTCTAGTGTAACTTTCGAGGTAAAGTGTTGAATAGAAAAAAGATAATTATTATTATAGCTTTAATGTTCATCCTTATCAAAAAAGTTACAGGCTTCAACCACTTGCAGATTTATCAAATGGTATAAGAAATACTGATTTCTGATTACTAGTATTAAGTCTGGTCACGCATTTTCTTTCACGATCAAAATAATACGTTGCCTGATCTTTCACGATCAAGTTTGATTGAAATTCAACAACTTCAAGGTTTTCATAAACAAATTAACGCTTTTAATGGAAGAACATACTTTAATTTTACTGTACTATCAGATACACCAACGATTAAATTTCAAATATATCATGATATCCTGAAATATGACCATTATAGGTACAAAAAGCGTGTTATTTGTAATTAATTTCATAGGCACGCATTGCGCCTTTTGTGTTTTTTCATAAAGTACTTCATATTTTCTTTATCTTCTTTCACAGTTATGTTGAGAAAGTTGAACCATTTTGACAGACATATTTTTTTGTTCGGATTTGTTCCGCGTTTTGAAAATTAAGCGATTTTTTCAAAGATTCTGAACTAGAATGTACATTAAATGTCTTTCACGATCCGTTACCAGAACTTTCACGATCGTCTCTCAATACTTGACCGCCGTTGGATATTCTTTCACGATCATTTCTCTCGATAAACCGAATGACACCCGTGTAATTGGTTCATGCAAATTATTGTTTGCAGCTTGCAGTGAAATGTTAATTAACAATTTAGATTGTTAATACAATTTAAAATTAAACCATTATTTTATTCATACAAAGGATATCGATAATGCCTGTTTGTGTTTGTGTCCAAGATATAAAGACCTTGATGATAAATATTCCGTATCAACTTATGATATACACGATTATTTCTTATGCAGCAAAAGTAATGCAATCTGATTGGTTGACTATCCCGGTGTAAACAACACCCTACCGAGTTCACCCGGGGATAAATAAAATTATGCTAAATTTAAAAATAAAATGAAATTTTGCCGAAAAAATCTAAAATCTAAAATTTTGAAAAGAACACAAAAATGTTCTGAATTTTTCCAAAAATAAAGTAAAAAAGTATTTGACAATGTGCAGAAGCATGGATATTGAAACAATATTACGCTGGAAGTTTTTCATTACCATTTTTACAATTTTACATCCTGGTTTCAAAATTAATAAAGGAATTGTTCAAAAGAAATAAATTCGTTATCTTGGTGTAATCAGGGGTATACGGAATTTTATACCGTTGTTGAAAATGCATACACCCATTCGGCTGCGCCGCAGGGTGTATGAATTTTCCACAACGGTGTAAAATTATGTACACCCCTGATTACACCAAGATTACTAATATGATCTATAGAGTATAGATTCTAGGAACCGACGTTGTTTATCATTTAAATAATTTGTTATAGTATTCTTGTGTTTGCCTTTCTAAAATTACTTCTTTTACTGCTTATAGATATAGGAAGATGTGGTGTGAGTGCCAATGAGTGTCAAAATATCAATTTAGAAAAGTAAACCATTATAGGTCAATGTACGGCCTTCAACACGGAGCCTTGGCTCACATCGAACAAAAAGCTACAAAGGGCCCAAACATAACTAGGTGTAAAACCATTCAAACGGGAAAACCAACGGTCTAATCTATATATATATATAAAAAAAAAACGAGAAACTACTGTACATCAGATTTCTGACTTAGGACAGGTGCAAACATTTGCAGCGGGATTAGTCTATTTAGTCTATTTTTGGCATTATCCATTTGACGTGGCTCAGTACATGTACATTTTATTTTCAATCTATGAGTTTGACTGTTCATTTGAGATCTTTCGCTTCTATTTTACAATTGAAGTACGCTGTTTGGTATAAACGTAAGAAACTGAAATTTAAAATCAACACATACGAATTGATGTGAAACAAGTGGTGGAAAATAATAGCCTACATGGATAAAAGATTTGCACAGTGCCTTTGCCAAGTTTGTCCACACTGCTTTTAATACCATGCTGCTTAATTTATTTTCTGAAAAATCAATCCTTTTCAAGTTACCGTTAATATTACAATTCATGATAGTTTCACTCATTCAGTATGCTGGTTTACTATATAGTTAAAAACATTAAACGATAGGCGAAAGATATCCAAGGAACATTCAAACTCACAACTCGAAAATAAACTGACAACGCACCGGCATGAGTAAATGCAACATCACATTTGGTTTCACATGGTTTCTATTAACTGTTAAATATAAATTCAAGTATAGTTTATATGGGGCTTTTTCAAAAGTTTACATTTATTTATCTGTAACGTGTCCTAATCGATGTTTTTGGAACAATCATTGACGACAGTACAAAAAATGCAACTGGTATATTTACCAAAAGCATTAATGATATTATAATAATCTAGTCGGTTACTCATTGTGTTGAAGCATACCTTATGTTATAGCATCTTGCATAGAATGCGTGATTGAGATACTGACATGTAGCGCAAATGCACAAATGGTTGCTGTTGTCCATTCATCAGGTATTAAGTTTGCATTGATGACTGATGATATGACAATTGCTTGTTCATTTTATTTTGTTTAGATATTCAATGTGGTCAGTTTCTTCTTGCCCTCATACTTTTGACGTATTGAGTCCATGTTCTAATTCTTCTCTTGTCCTTACTTAAGTTATGATGTCTTACCATTTTGGACATAACGGTTTATTTTGTGTTACATATTTAGTTGTTAGTTGATACAATTATGGTCAATTGTTTATTCAATGTCTCTGCTCTGTCATGGTCGTTTTCTGCTGGTAACCCTGCTTTAATCTTTAGTGATGGTGTACTTTGAGAATGTTTTTCATTATCTGACCTGGCCATAC